>NC_072823.1:6658260-6961304 GCF_027744805.1 Dunckerocampus dactyliophorus
TTTAAAACATGTTTAGAGTTGGATAAGTGATGTGGTGTCGGGGGAGGCAGTTGAGGTAGAGTTTTCACGACGAAACAAAACTAATTAAATATTGTAGAGCTCACAGTCGAGCTAATAGGATTGTAGCTAATATAATATAGCCTATAGTTAATAGGATTAACCAAAACGGGCGTAAACTGAATCCATTTTTCCTATAAATAATGTAAATCCAATTAATCCGTTCCAGAAAGCCCAAAATTATTATTTTTTTACAGTTACAGTTTTACATGCAGAAAATGCATTCGAAATGCATGTAAATACATATAAATGATGAATGAATGGGATAAATGAATTTTAAGGTTACTTTTATCATACATTTTTTGATAAATTAACTCTTTCACATGATGAAAACAGGGAGGTGGTGGTGGTTGATCTCACTGCCACATCGTGCCTTTGGGGGGGAAAAAAACATTTCAGAGCACCCAGAATGCTGTTTCTGTGTGGATGAAAGGCTGAAACAATAAGTTTTGACCTGAAAACGTTCCCCTGAGGACAGTTTCTAAATTGAGTTCCCCTTTTTTCCCTTTAACACACAATGGGACCACAGATAAGCAGACACCGACATGGCAACTACTAATACTACCTGGAATGACAAACAGCTTACATGATATTAAACACGTAACATTTACAGCTATTTGCAAAGCAGTCCCAGCAAGACCTGTTGGCCACTGAATTATATAGTAAGTGTATCTTCCAAATGATTCCAATGGTTTTTTACATTTTCTTAAAGTAAAAATTTCTGAATTTGCACATTTCCTAAGAAAATACAGCACAGTGCAATAAAATCCAATACTTGCAGATTTTTCAATTTTAGCTGTTTTTGTGTGTGTGTGTGTGTGTGTGTGTGTGTGTGTGTGTGTGTGTGTGTGCAGTTTTCTTGTGAAATGATATTTTTACAATGTGCTGCAGGCCAATAAAAGGCCGCACTTTGGACACCCCGATCCACTTGCATGTGTCTCATGCTCTACTATTACAAAATCACAATTCTCTTTTAAAAAAATATATTGACCAGACATATACTAAGGTATGTACTGTACAGACACATTTAAGAATATATAGCTCATACAAGAGTATTTTTGAGGCTTCTGCATTAGTTTGTATTTGTACTATTTTGATTGATATCACACAGACACTTGATTTAAATAACATTTTATATAATGGTATCTTTGGGTGGTACAGTGTGTGTGTGTGTGTGATTTGGGGGGATTGGGCCGACAAAGACACAAACATGCGCGCACATGCACCCTCCACAGTTACATTTCACAGACTTTCCTAATACAAAGACTCCAAAATAATGCACAAAGTCAAAATAAAGATGTGTTGTTTCCTTAATGTGAGAACAGATGAGAAATTGCAACCCTCTGGCCGCAAAAGCCAAATCCTTACAGACGGATCAAAATGTTGCCATTGCTGCCGATTAACTTTAGAGGCATTTTTCTGAGAAACCGTGTTCATAGTCACACTAGTGAAGACTAACTGTGATTAATGATTAAAACACGTCTCCCTACTTCACCTCTCCTTCTCTTGTCACGTTCTTTTGATAACCAAGGCAAAATGCGAAGGTGAGAAGCATCACAGCCAAGTCTTCCGCATCGCAAGTGTAAAAACAAGTTTGTCACAATGGAGTCTTCCAGTTTTTACATGTGCGTTCACTTACTTTGACAAACCTCCGGTGTGTATTGATCTTCTTTTCTCACGTTCTTCTTGTCTTAATGTCCCTTGCCAAAACCGGCCCCTTTCCCGGAATAAGTGTTCTAAAAAGACAAAGAAAAAGAAACACATGCGCTCAGTCACTGCAGCAAAGTCTGATTTTCCCTCACATTTGGTGGTCACAAACAGGCTCTAGGGCATCTACGACATATATCCCGATATTTTTTAAGCATAGTGAGTTTAGACATAATATGCGTGTCAAGGTGTTTTCTTAAAATAAACATTTAACATGAGGATGTTTTTTGACATTTAAAGCTTCATGCAAGATGCACATAAAGAAAATAGCCCCAAAAATAATGGAGGCTATTTTCTTTTCAAAATAAATATAGAAAGAGAAGACAAGCATGTCCTTATTTTGTACCAGGAACACCAACCTGTCAACTGCATCAGGCTTGGCAACTGTCTAACTTCCTTGTACATTTGTGGTAGAGCTCATTGTGCTAAATAATTGTGACTGCGAAGCTCGCTGGACACCGGGAGTCCATCATTTTCAGCAGATTTTTAAAGCTGTTTTTCCACTGATCATACGGAGACCATATCTTAGCAATGTGACAGGGCTCCACTTTGCTTTTCCTTTCATGAGGAACGCAACAGGAGCGTGGCAGGCAGCCTCGCAGCGTCACACATTCCTCACATTGGAGTTTGTGCCAAGTTTTAAGACGGTGAAAAGAGATTTTTTTTCTATGCTCTTGTGGCAACGTGAGGGTTATGAGGTAAATTTTAACAAAAGGAGACCGACAACGCCACCTTGGGAATTACACCCAAGGAAATGATTATCCAATATAAATAAAAGGCATGCTAGGTTTGTTGGACCAGTGAGGCAGGAGACGTGTTTTCAAGCATACAAAGTTATTTTTTATTACAATTTTGTTAAAAGGGCATTCAAAGTTACCATAGGGGAAAAGATTGTGATAAAATATCAAATTCAAACTCAAAAACACTGCAAACCCACAGCAAAAGCAAGAAAAAGTAAAATCAATACCAAAAGCAAATATGTAATACTACACACCAAACAAGAGTGAAAACAATCACTATAACGAAAGTAGTAATAAATACTATAAATAAACCAAAAGCACGACCGTGCGCACGCACACACAGTCACGTCAGATGGGTCACGAAGGGCCAAAATATTTAAAGGGGCGACGCCCATCAACAAGATCAAATTTGAAGCCAAACTTTGTATCTGAAGGCAGCCAGTCGTGAGCGCTGGAATAGTATACTGCCACACGTCCGTAAGATTTCCATGCCGCGAAAGGGCAGATCAGACACCATACCCCAGCGGCGAAACTGCCAACATAATGAGGAGGTTACACAGGTGGCTGGACGCCAAGAACAACTAGGACCACGTACCTGTCAACCGCAGCACTGGGAGAACAAGACAGTCTGAAGCCAACAACTCGTTCCGCAATTACACAACAGGAAATCTATGACAGTAGGGCCGCAATATAACTACCTACAGTAATTGTAATTGTCATATACGAGCCTACCCTTTATTTCCTGGGGATCTGGCTTGTACGAGCTGACCAGAAGGGGGTCGTACATCAGCAGCAATAAGCAAGAGAAAGGGGACGATAACACGGCCCCTTTTAATAGGGTGTCCTCTAGCGTTTGGCAGACGGTCACAGCAGGCAACCCACTATTATGCTGGATGACCAAATCCATCCTGCCACACTCTGAATTCAATGTACCTCCACATTACTGAGGTACCGCTTATTCCTTGATGACTAATTCTTCCACCGCAGACGCTGTCGCAAAGCTTCGACTGGAGCCGCCGGGCTTATGCTCCGCCCCCCAACCCCCTTCCTCTTGCATGCAGGGATGAGAGAGATACAGCGCAAATCTAGTCTATAACGATATCAACGACGTGGTTGGTTTTTATATAGTGCTTAAACTAAATATTATTATTTTTAAAATATCAATATATCACCCAGATCTAATTATAACAGTTGTTTACTTGGTCTCAAAAATGCTGACATTAAATTTGTGGGACAATAAACACTTCAAAATGCACCTGCATTGTTTTTTGATTCTGTTAAATAAAAGTCATTTTCGTTGTACTTTTCTTAAAATGAATGTTAAAACCTCATCACGTCTCATCTCATGTCATGGACCCAATCTCGTGCATCGTCTCGTGAGTTAGGTGTCTCGTGACACCACTAGTTGTAATGTCATTAAAAAGTCAATTTTCCATAATAGGGACCTTTTAAGGTAATCAACTCAGTAAAAGGTATTAAATGTAGGCTGAGACATGCTTAGAAATCAGATATGCATAAAGACAAGTGATCTTCAGACATGTGAAAACTACATCATGCCTTACGATTAGAATATGCTTTTAATCCAACACTGAGGAAATTATTTTGTCCGTTTATTCAACTGTAGTTGTAAATAAATAGGTTTGCAATCAATGCCTCTAAATGTAGTCATTGTGGTTGAGCGTTGCCAGATGTACTACGATTATAGTAGATATGGTCTTTGTATTATAATTATCGTATACATACTATAATTTCACTCGTACGATCAATAATTCCAAAAAGCCTAGAATGTACGATAATTTCACCCTGTCATTACAAGGCTATCAGCAAACACTAACACTGCACTTGCGCCTCATGTTGCGCTTTGTTTCACTTGCTTCTTTGCCAGCCAGGTGGGGGCGAAGTTTTTTCCAACAGTGTAGAAATATGATCCTTTTAAGCCTTCTGGTACCGTAAACTGATGTGGCTTATTTAAACACAAATATACGATTAAATTAAATTCACTTACCACTTTTACAAGCCTGATTGACATTGAAGTTTGCATCAAAAAAATCACCAAACTTAATGTGGTTCCCACGTCGTACAATAAGATGACGATTGGGTAATTTCCTTAAGTTTGTTAGCTAGTACAGAAAAATAGGCTAGCGTCAGTCTATATTTGGCTTTTGCTCGGCGCTTTTCTCTAGCTTTAAACACTATACTTCTTCCTATTTTTACAAACACGGCTGACTGCACACATTTTTATGTTTTTTAAACGTTCAGCGCTTCGCCATTTTTCTTCTTTGGCTGCACCTGCTGGGCTGATAAAGGCTAACTGGCGTCTGAGCACCCCCACCTGGTGTCCAAACTATGAAGTGCAACCAAACCCAGAATAATCGAAGTTGCCTGAATGAACGTTAAATTAGGTTAAACTGAGATGGGGAAAAAAATGTCGTAATATGTATCAAAACTGTTAATTTACCTTTTTGATTATATTTACTTCCCTGTCAATAAGGATAAGTAATTTATTGAATAATTTGAATAAGTTTGGAGGGAGGTAGAACCCCCACAGTGATGAACTGTTTCCAATTTTGCAGGTCTGAATTCCAGTATTTTCTGCACACCGTGACACAGGTGTCAAAACCAGGTATGAAGGCAAGCCATATAGAAAATGCATGAAAATATGTTGCATTAGTGTATACAGTACACGTGTACATTGTTGTTTAGCACAATAATGTGTGTGTTTGTGCATTGCTTACATACAGGTATTAGAGCTGCAAAATACTGCAAAAAATCCTCATTGTCTCGTTCGGCTTTAAACAAACTTACAATGGTCTTTCTGTCGTTCTTCATGGAAGGTCCCGGAAGGACAGTTGACGGGGGATATTCCTAATAGAAATGGACAGAAAGATTGAAAATAAGTCAAATAAAAATGTCAATAATTAAGCCTCTGGTGGACACTGGTCAAGCCAAACTTGTTGTCTTTTACAGGAAAGATCAACATGTTGGTATGGGGCAAACTGTGCTGGTACGCCAACCCTCCATCTATGTTCCCAATGGCAAATGTCCTGCATGTGGTGCTGAGTGAAACACTCACGTGAGTGCGCCAATAAAACCTAAACCCCTATACAGACAATGAACCCTACATTATGGTGGCTTAGTGCAGGGGTGTCTAAAGGGCGGCCCGGGGGGGCTTTTGCGGCACACGGCACATAAAAAAAAAATTAATTTAATGAAAAAAAAGTACCAAAAAAACAACAGCAGAAATGGAAAAATCAGCAGTAATTTTACAAGAATAGAGTCAAAATATATGAAGAGAAAAAAGTTGTAATCTAACGAGAAAATGTCGTAATTTTACGAGAACGTTGTAATATTATGAGGAAAACATGACATCATTTAAGTAGCATACTGTTGAAATGTTAAAGAAAAAAGATGTCATGTCTTTTAAAGTCATAATTTTCTGAGAAACAAACAAAACAACGAATAGTTGTAATTTTTGGAAAATTAGGTTGTGGAAAAAGTTATAATGTTACGAGAATAAAGTCAAAATATTATGGGAATAAAGTCAATTATGAGAAGAAAATTTACAGAACAATGTTGACAGTAGGAAAATGTAAAAAAAAAAAAAAAATCAGCAGTAAATTTTGAGAATAAAGTCAAAATATTAAGAGAAAAAAATTTTAATCTTACACGAAAAAGTCGTAATTTTATGAGACTCGAAATGTAATTATTTCATTTCAGTCATTTTAGTTGCATAAATTTGAAATATGAATGAAGAAAGACATCATTTCTAAAGTCGGAATATTATGACAAAACAAAACTATGAATAAAGTTAGAACTTTTGGAAAATTAGACGTGGAAATGTAGTTTTACGAGAATAAAGTCAAAATATTGAGAGAAAAAAGTTGCATTCTAACGAGAAAAAAGTCGCAATTTTACAAGAATAAACTTGTAATTTTATGAGGAAAAGTAATGTCATGTTAGCAGCTTAGAGTTTCAATATTTAAAAACATATATCTATATTTTTTAAGTCGGAATATTATGAGAAAGAAGCAAAACAAAATAAAAAAGTTATAATATTATGGGAATAAAGTCATAAAATTACAAAAAGAAAGTTTGCAAGGATTATTTAAGAACAAAGTTGAAGTATTTGGAAAATTTAAAACAACAAACAGCAAAAAATATCATAAAGCTGAGATGCAGTTTTTTTCTTTAAATATATTTATAACTTCTTAGCATTTAGAAATATCAGAGTGGCCCTTGCGTCCTTTCATTTTTCACTATGTGGCCCTCGCTGAAAAAAGTTTTTGACACCCCCTGGCTTCGTGTGGCACAGCGGCCATCTGCTCATTTGCTTTTTTTTTACATCACAACAGGGCGGTTCCAGATCACGCCCACTTCCTGTGTCGGAACCTGGAGAGCGCTGTCCTTTTGGCTGCACAGTACCCACTTGCAGACTTGATTGAGACCATCTGGATCGCTGGAGGCACACGAGTGTACAAGGTAAACTCCAGTGGTGAACAGAGAGCAAGTTTATTGCATGGCTGTTCCACAACTGAGAAACATTGGTGGAGTTTGACCAGGATGCCCGCTAAGTAGACATTCAGGCAAGCGGATGACAGAGCACACACCTCATAGCTGTCACATGTAGCTGTCAACTCATACACGCCCACAGTGTACACCGTCACTTTTCAATAGGATGTGGTTGTGTTTTGACCAGGATGCACTGCAGCATCGCTGGTGTGATTTGGTTTACCTGACAGACGTCATGGCCAGCTTTGACTGTGATGTCTTCTTCCCCGAGCTGGATGAAGAAGTGTTCAAAAAGCAGGAGAGGTAAGTGTGGTCTCGTCCATGTTGCTTGCTCTGCACCCCATGAACACGACGACACCAATGCCACTGTTAGGAATGCAATATTCATTCATTCATTCATATAAACGTTAGGAGCGACATGCCCGCCTCTACCTGTAGCGTTGTTGCTGATTTGATTAACCTTGTTACTTGTTGTGGTGTTTACTTTTTGCACTCAACAAACTGACATGTTTTGTTGTCTCCAAACAAGATTTGCTGGCGTGCCACCAGGAATCCATGAGGAGAATGGCATTAAGTATGAATTCCAAGTATTCAAGAGAGAAGATGCACATTGAAGAAATGAAGACGACGCTTTAAATGAGGCTTGTTAAGTTATCTGACCATTTGAAACCATTTGAAAGGGTTGTTGCACACACTGTAATGTATTGTACTTGTACTTGTGTGTATATATATATATATATATATATGTGTGTGTATATATATATATACACACACATATACATATATCATATACATATGTCATATACATATATATACATATATATATATATACATATATATATATATACATATATATATATATATACATATATATATATATATATACATATATATACATATACATATATACATATATATATATATACATATATATACATATACATATATACATATATATACATACATATACATATATATATATACATATATATACATATACATATATACATATATATACATATATATACATATATATACATATATATATATATATATACATATATATACATATACATATATATACATATATATACATATATATACATATATATACATATATATACATATATATATATATATATATATATATATATATATATATATATATATATATATATATATATATAGTGTCTTCCTTATGGTGGAGTCATGAACACTGACCTTAACTGAGGCAAGTGAGGCCTGCAGTTCTTTGGATGTTTTGTGACCTCTTGGATGAGTTGTCGCTGCCCTCTTGGGATAATTTTTTATTTTTTTTTAAATCAGCAACAATAAGGTCATAGGGCTGTCCAACGACTACATTTTATTTTGTCATGCTGCGCATGCGTTAATTACGCTAAAAATGTTGATGTAATTAATGAAATTTAAAAAAGTGAAATAACAACATTCACGTTGGTGATAAAACATTAAAAGGGTTCATAAAGATTCTACATTGTAAAACAATGTTAACTTACACTGACTTCAAGCGGGGTATTTATCAGCGCAGTGGTTACTGTGTACACACCCACTTCAGCAGAATTCATTGCTTTTAATTGCAGATGTCATCTGTTTCTGCTGAGATATGCCCCATAAATGCAATCAGTTAAATGCAGGTAATATCAACCAGTGCCATGCTGGAAATGAAAAAGGACAATTTATGCTCACCCTTATTAACCTCTTTGGCTACATTTGTCCATTCAGGGGCGATCATTGGAGAGGACATGGGAATTCAGGAGGGAACTGAATGAAAAGCTACGTTCCAACTGGGCTTTGTTTTGTTTTTTCAGCAACCTAAGTGTCACGGCACTTGTATGAGCTGTGATCGCAATCTGTAAAATTCAGCTGCGTGATCGTTCTCGTTATCCAGGTATGTGACTTGAGCTTATTTGTCATCAATGAGGCTAGTTTTGTGAGTTTTTATCCCTTTACATTTTTACTTGCTTATAAACGCCGTTTCTATTCCATACACATCTCTTTGTCTCGGTGGGTGGAGGCAGGGCCGCTGCTGTGCCGAGTGTTGCATGCACGCCGAGATCTGCAAAGACACAAGATCCCTTTTGAATAGAACATGCGCAGAACACAAATTAATGTTCCTTTTGATCGGGATATCCCGATAGGCGTATACGTGACCCAATTTTCGGATTGGAAAAGCAGTAACCCAGGGGTAATATTCATGTTTTTAAAAACCAGAATACTGTATGAGCATATTCCGTTTTTTCAAAAGGGTTATTGGCATTTGCATGGCCGTGCGCAACCGGGTTATTGCTAATATTCCAGTTATGATAGGGTTATTTGACTGCATGTAAACGTAGCCAGTGATTCGTTCCTGTCTGGATGCAACAATTTACAAATCTGGCACAGTATGGACGTGACCTTTTTTTCAACCCACCAAAAAAAAAAAATCTCAGAAACGTTCCTGTGTGGACAGGGCCTGAATGTAGCAGGGCCGCCTTTACAAAGTAGGCTGTGAAAATCTGGTTGAGTTCGTAATTTTTCTTTAAATAGTTCAACTCTGCTACTAACATGACATTATTTTTCCTCATAATATTAGGAGTTTATTCTTGGAAATCCCAACCTTTTTTCTGGTTAGAATATGACTTTTTTCTTTTTAATATTTCTGTATTGTAACAGTTTTTTTTCCATTTCTGCTGTTGTTGTTTTTTTATTTTTCACCTACCTTCTTGTAAAATGTTCTTGTAATTATGACTTTCTTCTTGGCACATTATAACTTATAATTTCATAACGTATAATTTCATAAGTATTATTAGAATATTTCAACTCCACGCTACTAAAATGACCTTTTCCTTATAATATTATGAAGTTATTCTCAACAAATTACGACTTTTTCTTTATTTTTTAGTTTTCTTGTTTAATAATATTTTTACAATGTGCCACGGGCCAATTAAAAAAACCAAAAAAAAACAGCCGTGAGCTGTAAATGGCCCCCGGGCCGCACTTGGGACACCCCTGACATAAGGAAATATTGACGTGTGCAGGGTAGCAGGGTGCAAGTAGATGAGTGTACTTGAAGCAGCGCTGTCGTGAATGAGCTCAAAATGATCTCTAGTCAAGCATCCATCTGCTGAGCTCCCATTCATTATTACCACATGCGCTCACTTGTGCATTATCTGCCCAGCAGCTATTGCCATGACTACACAGTCATGCTGAGTTTTGCAGATGGCAGCAGATGGGAGGTGGAAGTTGTTAAGGTATATGTTTTGTTCTCGCCCCTCCACCCTCTGGACACAGAAGTCCTTGCTTTCTTGGTTGTGAATCCCATCACAAAGGCATGCAGGCAGGGCACACCTCGGCATCAAGTGATGGCTTCATTAGCTGGGAAACTAACCCGCCCTAAAAGCAGCGTGGATGCATGTTGCAAGGGCCTTTGATGGTGATGCAAACAATAGGGCACATTTAAAACATGGCTGGGAACTCACAAGCCAATGAAGCCAATAGACAGGCACAGAAAGTACTGCAGCTCAACGGGTGAAGGTGACGTGGAGCCATTTCCACCTGAATGCTTGTGATGTGTCCTTATTGGAAACGATAATGATGGAACATTTTCACAGGTGAAATGGGTTCTGATAAAGAGTCACCATCTGTAAAGCAACAATAAAACTGATTGCTTTCAGCGGCGAGAACATCAAGTTCGACTGGGACATCTGCACACTGGTGTAAATAAAACGGTTTGTCTCCAGGTAAACTTGCAGCAGTTACGTCTGTGCTGTTGTATTTAGCAATCTGCTTTTTATTTCACCAGGGATTTTCATGTGCCATCAACGTGACACCATAGGAGCATTCACTCTGGTGCGCTACTTCAGGGGTGTCCAAAGTGCGGCCCAGGGGCCATTTGGGGCCCATGGCACGTTCTAAAACTATAATTGAACCAGAAAACTAAACAAAAGCAACAACAAAAATAAAAAAAAAAAAACATCTGCAGTAATTTCACCAGAACAGTCAAATATTAAGAGAAAACAGTTGTAATCTAACAAGAAAAAGTGGTAATTTTACAGGAATAATGTGATATTATGAGGAAAAATAATGTCATTTTAGTAGCATAAAGTTCAAATCTAAAAAAAAAAAAAGATTTTTTTAAATGTAGTAATATTATCAGAAACAAACAAAACAATAAAGTTGTAATTTTTGGAAAATTAGGTTATGGACAAAGTTACAATGTTACAAGAATAAAATCAAAATATTATGGGAATAAAGTCATAATTACGAGAAGAAAATTTCCAAGAAGAAAGCTGAAATAGTTGGAAAATGTAAAAAAAAAAAAAAAAGAATTTTTTTTTCTTGCAATAATATTACTTTATTTTCATAATTTCTAAAATCCAATTTTCCAAAAATAACTTTATTTTTGGGGTTTTTCATAATACTACGACTTTTCAAAAGCAATGTATTTTTTTCCTTTAACATTTCAACTCTATGCTATTAAAATGACATTATTTTTCCTCATAATATTACGACTTTATTCTCGTTAAATTGCAACTTTTTTCCTGTTACAATACAACATTTTTCTCTTAATACTTTGACTTTATTCTCGTAAAATTAATCTTTTTGTCCCCCCCATTTCTGCTCTTTTGTTTATTTTTTTCCCAACTATTTCAATTTATATTATGATTTTATTCCCACAAAATATGTTGACTTTGCTCTCATAACATAACTTCAGCTTTGTTGTTTTGTTTGTTTTTCATAACTTTACGACTTTAAAAATATACTTTTTTCTTTAATATTTCAACTTCATGCTCCTAAAATGATGTTCTTTTTCCTCAGAATATTATGATGTTATTCTCATAAAATTACAACTTTTTCTAGTGAAGATTCAAAAATTTTCTCCTTAATATTTTGACTATATTCTTGTACAATTACTGCAAATGTTTCCATTTTTTTTTTTTTTTTTTAAGTTTTCTTGTTAAATGATATTTTTTAGAATGTGTTGCCGGCCCAAAAAAAAAAAAAACCATCTGCGGGCCGCACTTTGGACTCCCGTGCATTAGATGATTAGGTGAGTTGATGTCAGTCATCTCCTTTTAAAGGCGCAACTGGATTAAAAAGAGGTCTCTCTCTGCGAAGCTGTAGTTTCCCGTAGCTCATTTCAAAGTCCTTCTTAGTGCCATTGAGGACGTCCAAACTAGCTGTCCTCACATCATAACCATGAGACTTGAGTCTCTGGATGCGATAATTGACTATTTGCGTTGTCAGTTCCAGCACAGTCGGGGTCTGCGTGATTTGATACATGCTGATGCCGGCGTTCAGGAGTCCCTGGAAGCGCTCGGCCAGAATATCCTCCTGGTAGTAAAGTAATGCCGGGCAGCTGAGGATGATGTCGCGCAACTCTGCCTCGGAGCAGCCCAAGGTGTCCTGGGAGTACGCCAGGGTGTGGCACATGCTGTCTGGGTTTAGATCGGTAACAAAGCCCTTCAGTTTGGAGAGGAGGTAGAGGAGCTCTGCAGTGGTGAAGCCTTTGTCTCGGAGGAAAAGCATGTTCTGCCTCAGCACTTGGGGCGGTTTGAGGAGGACAAAAGGGTTCTGTGTCAGCAGCTTCTGAAGCCAGAGCTTCATGTTGGCCTCTTCTCCTCCGAGTTCCTGGTAGGTCCGCTGCAGGGTGCGTACCATGTCCTCGTTCTGCTCCACTGGCCGAATAAAACTCTGCGGGGCGCTGGCCATGAGCTTGGTGATGATTCGCTTGTTGAGGTTCAAGCTCTGGAAGTAAGTAATGTTGCTGCGCTGGTTGTCATGGTGGCATGAGGATGTAAAGAAGGAGGCTGGGAATTTCTCTATGATACCAACCAGTTCTTTCTGGTTGGGGCACACTGACATCCAGAGCGCCTTCAGTGCAAGCGTTTGTGCAGGATTGCAAAGCACAGCCTCAGGGTGAGCTGTTAAAATGCGGGAGATGATGGGCTCGGAGGCCCCAATGTCCTTCAACAGGTCTGCAACCTCCTTTGCGTAGGCCGGACTCTGATGCAAGACCCAACCTTTCAGCTTTCGGACCTTTTGGACGTCCACAGAGAGATCATAGAGAGCCTCCACGGTCTGCTGATTCTCCGCAGTGCTGAGTGTCACACACGGTCTGAGGTTTATAGGTAAAAGGGTCACACGCCGGCACTGAAGGCACAACGACGCTGGGATGAGGCGCAACATTGATGAAAGTAGGGCGCTCAGGCTGATCACCTAAGTGAAGAAGAAACTATAGTGAGGGATGACTGACTTGTAGCGCTTATGTCACAGCGAGGGCCACATCGTGAAATTGAAAGGATGCAAGGGCCACTTTGATATTTTGAAAAACATGTAGATATGCTAAGAAGTGATATATATGGATTTCAAGGAATAACTGCATCTCAGCTTAGTGGTGTAAGTGAAAAAGTGTGAAATTTGTGGGAATTTGCTGTTTTTTCCCCATTTTTGCTAGTTTTTTTTATTGTCCAAATATTTCAACTTTCTTCTCAAATTATTTTCATAACTTTTCTTTTCGTAATATTATCACTTTATTGTCAAAATATTTGGACTTTTTTTAGCTCCATAATATTGTAACTTTTTTCCAAAATTATTTTTTCCAAAAATGACAACTTTATTTATTTTTTTTTTGTTTGTCATAATATTACGACTTTTTAAAAAGTATATTTTGACGATATTTCAACTGTATGCCACTAAAATGACTCATAATATTACGAATTTATTGTAAAATTTTGACAGTTTTTCTTGTTAGATTATCCCTTTTGGCTCATGATATTTTGACTTGATCCTCATAAAAGTGCTTTTTTCCCCCCATTTCTGCTGTTTTTTTTAAATTTCCCAACTATTTCAACTTTCTTCTTGTATAATATAACTTTATTCCCATAATAATTTGACTTTATTCCCATACTATTATAACTTTTGTTCCCCCAACCTAATTTCCCAAAAATTACGACTTTATTTAGTTTATCATAATATTACAACCTTTTTTTTATAATATATATTACCAAACTGACAAAAAAAAATTCCCTCATAATATCAGACCGTTATTCTAATAAAATTACAACTTTTTCTTTTAATATTTTACGCGGGACGCACTTTGGACACCCCTGACTTAGGTGATAATTTAGCAGCAATTACATTTATCTTCTAGTATAGTGTAGTAAAGTAGTATAGTCAATTCTTCTTTTGCGTGGTGGTAAGAAGTACAAATAGTGTGATGACATACATTTATCATTTGTTTCATTTTTCCATTCACAGTCCAATATGCATGTTAGCATGACAATACTCTCCCCAAAAAGAGAGAGAAAAGCCAACTTTGTACATAAAATAATACTTGCGTGTGTGTGTGTGTGTGTTTAAACAAATCTGCTCCCCTATTTTCTCCTTCGTTTCTATTGCAAACACTAGAAAAGATTGTTAGCAAATGTTTTAAGAGGGCGGATGTGCAGCCTCCAACAACCTTTATTATTTACATTACTACAGTCTTTACTGACGGAGGGAAAAAACACCCTATTCATACACAAAACCGGTATGTAAATTTTACATAAGCGTTACTAGAAAACCGAATTTAAAGCTTCGTAATACAAAAATACAGGGACAATCCCACAATACTGACAAGGTTGGTGATAACTAGTATTAAAGAGTAGATAAAGTAAACATTCGTTAACAATAAAAAGAAAAAACACGCAGGATTTACCTTCAGCAGCGGTCAGCGGAAGTGACGCGTCGTTATGGAACAGTGTTCTTCTTCGGCGGTTGATATTCGTTGTCTCGTACGCCACAGCGCCATATAGAGGCTCAAAATGGTCATTCAAATACAGTCCAACCATTAGTGCTGCTGCCAACGCTATAGTAGCTGTGTACGACAGCACTGATTTCCTGAGTAAACTTCCACGCTGGTGGAATACAGATATTGTGCCAATACACCTTATACTTGTATGTCTGGTAAATTTTAAAACGTACTGTATTTCAAATCGTAGCATAGCTCATAGCATAAATAATATAAGACATCAAAGATACTTATTTATTTATTTATTTTAAACTCTGTGTAGCGGCCACTTGGAATGAATCAGTCAGACGTGGAGTTTCAAACAGGTGACTCTATTCTTCTGACTCAGTTCTTGCATCATTTGCGCCGTTAGCACTATGAGCACCATTGAAGTACAGTGAAGTAGTGGCGTGATTGACAGTTTAGCCAAGCTAATATCAAATGACTGAAGTATCAAAGCATCCATATTTTGATTTGAGAATCGATCTTATCGCGTAAAGATCTGGTCTTGGAGGCATCTGCACATCAGTAGTTGCTAGTGCAACTGCTACTACTGCAGTACTATTAATAATAATAAATATAATAACATAAAAGCCACTATAACTGCAAGACTTGACTTTAAGTTCATCAGAACAATTGCAACATGAAACATTACTATTAGAGTACAGTCGTCCTTCACCACTTCAAGGTACACATTTCACGGCTTTTCTTTGTCACGGTTCTTCAAAAATATATTCCTTAATAAATCATTCTGTTTTGTTGTTGAGTACAGCTGATAAGTAGTCAGAAAGTATGCATTTTCTTTCCAGAATTAAGCATTGTCAAGCATAAAAATAACTAAATGAACTACAATACAAATATAAGGCATTCAAAAGATGCATTCAAAGACATTGGTGATATGTATGTATTTTACACTGGTCACTCGGTGTCCGTAATTTTACTGTAACGTTCGGTGAGACACACAAGCGCCAGACTTGATTGGCGGAACAACAGGCTTTTATTGCAGAGGCACAACAGGCACAACAATCCCAAATAAAAACACGGGCTACTGCAGAAACCCACACATGAGACTGAGGGTTCCAATTTCCATCTCTGTGTGGACTTTTCTCCCCCCCGCATGCACTCTAGTGCATACCTCTAGGCAGCTGGGATAGGCTCCAGCTCACCCATAAATGCATATTACATTAATATTCATCCTGGCAAAAAACTTCTACCTCCAACAGTAGTTAGTATGCGTCAAGCATATGGGTCCACGATTACACACTCAGTAATCAGCCCAGAGTAGAATTGGTATGAACACATGTAGAGTTTTCTCACAGTTGGTGCTTCATCATGATGCTTGATCACCAGCTCTGCAAGCTGTTCCCTTAGCAGCACGAGAGGCTGCTGCTGAGTGGGAAGCCGACTTCATTATGTTCGAGTAAACAGATGAACTACCTGGAAGAAAAACAGGTCAGTGCTTTTTTCAAGTCCTAATATGTTGGGGGGAATGACTTGGCCCTGATCGCACTTGCTTTTTGAAATAACAGGTAAGATGTTCTATAGAGTTGACTTTTACAATTTCTTCAGTGACTGTTTGTCACGGGAGACCACTTTCTCACAGGTATGAAGCAACATGAGGGCCAGAAGAGTAAACAATTTCGTCCTCTCGCCTCCCGTTTGCAGTCAACCTGCCAACAGATTCATCGCCTCTATGCAGGCATTAAGAAAAGTCACGCAACGGCGATGGTGGTGCTTTAGTTTATAACAAAGAGGACACCTAAAGTAGTACTAGTAAAATACACATGTTTATACTTGCACAAGTCAACATGTCGCAGTAGGAAGAAACACAGATTTAATCCTACCCCTTCTCCATGTCTCAGCAGTGACTGTGTTACCGTTTTATAGAAATGAATAAATAATATATACAATCAAACATTGTAAAATAAATACATCATATACGATAAATACTACCTTAATTCAGTGGTGTGCCGTCAACACTCGCAAAAGCACTGACCTACATTTACTACTTAAAATCTACAGTATATCCCGATAGTGAATTTGAATGCAAGAAATTAGGCTACTGACTAAGAGTTTTGGCAATTTGTTGTTCTTATTGTATATGCACTATTCCGATGTGTGATATTCAAGATTCAAGATTCAAGAGAGTTTTATTGTCATGTGCATGGTAAAACAGCAGTTATACCATGCAATGAAAATCTTATTCTGTTCATTCTCCCAAGAAAAGAAAGAAAAACACAAGAAAGAATAAGAACATAAGAAACATAAACACATATACATAAATACCAAGAAATTAAGCAACAACAACAGAAGAGACATTAATACAAGTAAATAATACAAATAAATAAATAAATAAATAAAGTGCTATGAGTGTGTGTTGCGTGTGGCGTGTCTGAGTGCTTCATTGAGAAGCCTGATGGCCTGTGGGTAAAAGCTGTTTGCCAGCCTTGTGGTCCTGGACTTCAAACTCCTGTAGCGTCTGCCTGACGGTAGGAGTGTGAATAATGAGTGTTGTGGATGTGTGCTGTCCTTGATGAGGTTGTGTGTTCTGCGTAGGACTCTAGATGTATAAATGTCTTGCAGTGAGGGGAGGGCTGCCCCAACAATGTTCTGTGAGGTCTTGATCACCCGCTGGAGTGCCTTCCTATCACGTGTTGTACAGTTACCGTACCAAACAGTGATGGAGGCGGTAAGGACACTTTCGATATGCCCACTTGCCGAAAGCGACCGTCTTTCTGTTTTGTTCGTCTTGCTTTCAGCGTCACTAAGTAAATGAAGATACTGTTATTGAATACCTTCCACGCTTATTTGTTCATTTGCGTGTTTTAGCCTGTTTCTTTGAGGGGGAAAACGTTGCACATGAGGTCTGAGGTCTCACTTCACAATAAGGTACACAAAAATCCAGCAGTTACTGAGGAACTAATGCAGAACTGATGAAGAACTCGTGAAAAACTAATGACTAAGGCACATCAATTTAGGGTAGTTACTGGTGAACTAATGAAGAACTAATGAGTAGTGGTTAGGATTAGGGTTAGGTAGATTCGTTCCTCATTAACTACTGTAATTTTGTGTACCTTATTGTGAAGTGTTACCAGGGTTTGCGTACAGTCAAACCTGTCTATAGCGGCCGCTGAAGGGAAACGGCAAAAGTGGCCACTATAGACAGGTGGCCACTATAGACAGGTTGGTGGCCATTTTGAATTTGTGCACGCACATATTAACATGTTCACAAAAATAAAAAATTTAGTGTTTAAAAATAATTTTAAAAATTAAATCAAAGAAGGTAATAACATTATCAAAATATAAGTAGCGGAGAAATATTTTTAAAAATTAATTTCCATCTTGGATTTTTTTTTAAACACGATTTTAAAAGCAAGAAATAAAAATTTTAGTGAACGAGCCTGAGGAATGGGATCTAACAGGATATGCGTGAAGCAGTCATGAATGGGTGTGTGAACAATAGAGTGCGGAGGAGGTGCGAAGATCGTGGTAAACTAACAATACCATCGCTTCTTTCTTATTGAATGGGCTTCTAATCTCTAATTAGTCGGCAATTAAGTGAAATTTTAGAAATTTTATTCAGGTGTTTTGGCCATTTTAGAATCTATTCACGGCGGCATTGAAAAGTGGGAAGATTACCGTTTTGGCCGTCATTGAATCTTTTCAGGGCAGCATTGCGAAGTAAGAAGACGTCTTTTTTTATGTCGAACAACTGACAGTTTGTGTGGATCTTGTGAATGATTGTGACTGAGCTACGACTCAGTAATTAAAGTCTACACACGACAGCTTCATTGATTAAAAACCGAAACTTTTTCGTGCATGAAGCTTCTGCTTGAGTCGGTATTTTGGCCGCTATATGCGGTCAGATATTGACCAAGGGATACAAAATGGGTGGCCGCTGGCCGCGTTAGACAGGTGACCGCTATGCACAGGGTCTACAACAAGCACATTTTCTGCGGGGGATGTTTCAGTGGCCGCTATAGGCAGGTGGCCGTTATAGACAGGTGGCCACTAAGACAGGTTTGACTGTATTTGTAGGGATCGCCGTTAGCTTTGCTCTTAAAAAAAAAAGTTGACTTTAAACAAAATCTAACAAATCAGAACCAACTATGAAAATACATAGTCAAAGACAGCCCCATAATTTTTTTATTTTTCTTTTTCTGGTCCAAAAACATGCATGTTAGGTTCATTGGCAACTCTAAATTGTCCATAGGTATGAATGTGAGTGTGAACGTTTGTTTGTCTATATGTGCCCTGCCATTGGCTGGCGACCAGTCCAGGGTGTACCCCGCCTGTCGCCCGAAGTCAGCTGGGATAGGCTCCAGCATACACCCGCGACCCTAATGAGGAGAAGCGGCATAGAAAATGGATGGATGGATGGATGGATGGATGGATGGTCAGTTAAGTTTGACTGAAGGCCTGGGTTACAAACGCACCACCTGCCGCTCTCTGAAACAAAGCAACATTATGTAAAAATAAACCATGCCAGCATTTGTGTAAAACAAAAAGACCTTCAAATCCCCCGCCATGCTGAAAAAAAAATCCCCACATACTAAAGATCATCTCTTTTATATGTAACCGTGGGGGTGGGGTGGACATTAAATATAAACCTTTGTAGTGAAGCCAGTAATGAGTAAATGGACAAAGAGGAGGCTCCCTTGATACAATAACACAGGCTTCCTCTGAGCCATTTCTTTCTTTTATAAAACACAGTTGGTTTTATCCTTGTTTTGTAAACCTACTTTTGACTTTTAGGGTCATCCAACATTTACTCCAAGAGCCTCATTGTGAAGGTGTCAGGTAACCCTGTCCTGGCTGCGTGTGTTGCGATGGATCGAAGTCAGCTGACATGTGTGTGACATGTTGACATGTGCAAATCTTGTGGCTGCATGTTTTCACAAAGCCTGAAACTCTTGAAAGAGAATACATGGAAAAGCCTTCATGTAAGTAAACACTGACTGGCCTCTCATTGGAGTGTTTTGTATCCTCTTAATTTTCTTAGGTCTTTTTAGTTCTTTCTGACTTTTTTTTAGAAGCTCATACTGTGTGCATTTCCTGCATTCCGCCATGTGTTCGCATACAGGTGTGTTCCTGCATCTTTGTGCTGGGGAAGAATGTCGAGGAGGAGGAAACTGATGTCTTAGCAGGAGGCGGGACTAAAGGGATAAATGAAGACGGCTGCTTGATGGGAGGTGTAAGGCACAAACCAGACCCAAGTGTTTCAGACAGCATGGCCTTCGTTGGAGTTCTCCACATTTCTTTTTTGTTTCTCCTTCATCAGGTGCACAGTGAGGATCCTGAGCCTACATTCAAAGCCGTTGGTAGCACCATCGAGTGGGGTTATTGTTTTAAAATGGACTATATTGTTCTTTATAAATGTGGGCCAGAGGGAGACCAGCTGCTTGGCAACTCTTCAGGCGACAACCAGCCCATCACGCCTCCTGCTGACCTCCACGGTCGCATCCACATCAACAATAATCATGAACTGCTCGGGCTGCAGATCCGTCAGCTCACGTACTTGGACTCTGGGGTTTATAGGACCGAGTGCTGGAAGAACCAAACGCGAGTCAGCCACCGCTCACAGCAACTCTTCATGTGCGGCGAGGAGGTGGAAGTCGAAATGTTCACTGCAAATGAACGAGGTGGCCAGACTGAGCTGCTGTGCAACCACACGTCCACTGGAACCTCTGTGCGCTGGTACTACAACATAGAGCAATCATCCAGATTTCAACTCTTTTTGGACACCAGCGTGTCACTCAAGCCACTGGTGGATGAACTTCAGGGTGTTGTGAAGGTGAAACACAACGGGACCTTGCTCCTGCTTAACAATACCTTGTTGAAGCAAAAACAAGAGTTTTACTGTCTCATCACCAATGGAGAGGAGTGTCTCAGTTTCCAAAATATGTACAAACCTGTCGACAGTGAGATGAAAATTATTTTTGCCTCAGCGGGGGACAAAGTGGAACTGAATTGTCCTTTTGAGAGTGAAAAGCAGCAATGGTACACACCACTGGGAAACATAAACAGCAGCAGCGTGAGGAGCGATCGGATGTACATACAATCAGACACACCAGGCCAGTACTCACTGGTGATTCCTGTGGTTTCTGACGAACACAGCGGCGAGTACTCATGCGTCTCAGCCACGCTTCAACTGGAGTACTCGTTATATCTGTGCCCTCAAAGGAAACCCAAAGAAAAAGAGTTTACTGACGGTGGCAGCATCACGCTGGAATGCAACGTTGACCAAGTTGATTCCAAAACGGTGCTGTGGTTCCGCCAAGAATCAGCAGGCGAAAATAAGCTCATATTCGACTCCAACGATGAGACGGCAGCAATCCCAGAGGATCTGAGAGGCAGGATGTCTCTGTCCAAAAACGGCTTCGCACTGATGCTCTCTAACGTTGACCAGAAAGACGGAGGCTCTTACCAGTGTGTTGCTTTAGAACGAACAGACTCACTGGAATATGATTATGATTACACAGACGACTATGATGACGAAGAACAATACTTGAACTATGAAAGACCCAGGTGCTTTTTTAAGCAGGAAATCAAAGTGATTTTGGCTGGGAAAAGTTTGAGCATTTCTGAGTTTGCTATTGCAGCCATAGTGATCGTGATCGTGATAGTGGCGCTCGGGCTGGCTGTTGCTGTGATTGTAATAAGGATGAGGGCAAAGGCCTCACGGAAGCAAGAAAGCGGGTCCAAACAGAGAACAAACAAGGACATCAAAATGAGCGTTGATCCAGAATGTATGGAAAAGTTAAATCCTGTTTAAAAGTGTTTTTTTTTTTTTTTTTTTACCTCGTGTTAACGTACGCTTGAGTCAACAACCGCTTCAACTTTTTTTGTATTTTCATTTAACTGCTTTCATTTTCATTTTTACTCTAACATTCTTTGTACAGCTCGAAGATATTTCCTTCCTTTTGTGATGTATCATCACTGTGCGTGGTCGCCAGTGATTATTAGTGCTTGTGTCAAAATGTCAACAATAAAAAAGCATTAAACGCCAATCTCTTTCTTGATGCTAAACATCTGTTGCGCTTCTAAAAACACCCGTGCAGTACAATGATGTGTTGAAGGGCTCGAGAATGACTGAAAACCAGTCAGACTGCTCGTCAGTCAACAGGTGTGGAGCCATTAATAATACGCTTAACCGACAAAAAGTGCTCACATTATTCCAGCTGAAGGGTGACGCTGTCAAAGGGCTTCAGCTCCGGTACACAAGTGATTTATTTTTAAAATATAGTACTTCTTTAAAAATACAATTTCTCCCATATTTGGACAATTTTGCATACCAGCAGTATGAGGAAACACATTAGCATGTTTTTATAGATGCTGTTTGGTCTGCCTATACAATAAAGATCTTATTAAAGAATGTGTCACATTTTATATTATTTATCTTATTATTTACAAGGTAAATGTACAGTGGAACCTTGGTTAGCATCATTAATTCGTTCCAGAAGGTCCGACACCAACTGAATCAATTTTTCCCATAAGAAATCATGTAAATCCACTTCATCCGTTCCAGAGAGCCAAAAATGTTAACACAAAATACATTTTTATAGCTTTACAATTATAGTTTTGCATACAGTAAACAATTCCAAATGCATATAAAAACATAAAAATGATTAATAAAAGGGATAAATGAACATTTAAGGCTACTTTTACCAGCACTGAAAATTCTTGATGTGTGTTCCCAAACAAACAATGTGGCAGCGAGACACCGCACTGACACCACCTTCCTGTTTTGCCTGTTTTGAGTTATTTCTTGAATTCAATAGTGTTTCCCACTTCAAATAACCCAAAATGGAGCCAAAAAAAGTTTCAAGTGCCAGCATTTTGATAAAGGAGAACGGAATTCAATTAAAAAAATAAGTCATGTCCAAACAGGAAGGTGGTGTCCGTGTTGTGTCTCGCTGCCGCATTGTGTCTTTGGGAGCACTTAGCTCCTTTATTCCGATTCATTCATCATTTGTTTGCCTTTAGAATTGTTTTATGCATGTAAAACTATAAATTCTAACCGGTAAACTTTTAAACTACTATACTACATACTAATGATTAGTATTTCACAGTCACAGTTTCAAAGTTTACAGATCAAAGTAGCTGATATCACTCACAAATAATTCACAATTCAGTTCAGTATAGCAATAAAGAAAATAATACAGATAATAAAGATAATACAATAGTTGTGTGCATAACCTGAGCACCGGTAAGATGTCCGTCAAAATAGCTATGTAGAGTTCATAGACACACAGTTCATGTGCTACGTCCGGTTAGCATTTGCTATCAAACGTTACCGATTTACAAGAAATGAAAATGATTACGCAAAAGACAATGCAGCCGAAGTCAAGGGAACATGTTAAAAAGGTTTCAGCAATGGGCATTTTTCCAATTCATCATGAAACAATAGTTTAAGAAACGGAAGTGTAGAAAAACATGCATTTCTATAGTGGAGTTCATGACGCGAAGCAAAGCCCTCAAACAAGTCACTTTTTTCTCCATAAGTGGCCGCTACAAGTGAACGGATAACTTCTGTTGCATTTCTGTGTGTATTTTGAGACGTGACGTTCACCATGGCCATGGGGGAGGAAGAGCAAATCAGGATGGGAGCTTCATGACAGCTGATTGATGTCATATGACATCTACAGTCTGAAGTGACGTTTATGCGATCGACCCAAACTACCTTCGCGATTGACCGGTAGCTTGTGTTCGACATAATGGGCACCCCTGTCACAGACCGGCTGACGGTCTTACATTTTCAACATTAACTGAAAAACACACTAACTGGGGGGGACGCTAACCGAGGTTCCACTGTATTTATTTTTCCAATTTCTGTACACCATTCCTAATTTCCTTGAAGGCAGTGCCAACCAGGAATCATAAGTTGTGATCAAAGAGTGAGAGAGTCTGAGGAGTTTTATCAGGGTTGTCAACTTCAGGGACAAGATGTTAGGCTAGTTTAAAAAAATACAAATCTTTTAGTAGTAACTGCCAGTGCCAGCATTTTTTAGTGGTTTGACTTCGATATTCCTAATAAAGAAGGAGTTAAAGTTGCACTCCAAATTATTCAACCCTGGGGTTGTGTTTGTGTGTGAGGACTCAGTAATTGTTTACTTTAAATAGACTCCTTCGGAGTGAGGAACCGGAATTCAAGCAGATGCTGGGTGCTCTCATGTGTAGTTGGGAAAGTGCTGGGGTACACACATCGGCCCTCCGGGGCAAACAGTGCACTGAGGAATCAACACGCCTCGGAGAACAGCGAGAGGCAGCAGCAGGCTTCCTCTAGCTTGTCACATTGAGAGGTTTTCAATGGATCAGCTTAATTGTTGAAGCATCTCTCAGACCATCTGTGTGTGTGTGTGCGCGTGTGCGTGTGTGTCTGTGTGTGAGTGGAAGGGCTGGGCATCTGCTATGATGTAAGGACATCCAAATAAACCTTTAAAAAAAATTAAAGAGTTTGAAGAAACATTTCAACGCACATTTACTTTACTGTCAGAGGTCATATCATCGTTATCAGGGTAGTGTTGGTATCAGATTGATACTAGTGTAATGAGATCAATATTTTCCAGTTCTCTTCTATGTGTATCTTCACAAATATCTAGGTGTTTTGTTGTGTTGTTCAAATATATTGTGATATGGGTCTCACTTTACAATAAGGTACACAAAAATACTGTAGTTACTGAGGAACTAATGAAGAACTAATGAGGAACTAATGACTAAGGCATATAAATTTTTACTAATGAAGAACTAATGAAGAACTAATGAGGAACTAATGACTAAGGCATATAAATTTAGACTACTGAAGAACTAATGCAGAACTAATAAGGAACTAATGACTAAGGCATATAAATTTAGACTACTGAAGAACTAATGACAAACTAATGAGGAACTAATGAGTAGAGTAGTAACTGAGGAACTAAGACACATAAATTTAGAGTAGTTACTGAGGAACTAATGAAGAACTAATGAGGAACTAATGACTAAGGCATATACATTTTGACTACTGAAGAACTAATAAGGTACTAATGAGTAGAGTAGTTACTGAGAAACTAAGACACATACATTTAGAGTAGTTACCGAGGAGCTACTGAAGAACTAATGAGGAACTAATGACTAAGGCATATAAATTTAGACTAATGAAGAACTAATGAAGAACTAATGAGGAACTAATGACTAAGGCATATACATTTAGACTACTGAAGAACTAATGCAGAACTAATAAGGAACTAATGACTAAGGCATATAAATTTAGACTACTGAAGAACTAATGACAAACTAATGAGGAACTAACGAGTACAGTAGTTACTGAGGAACTAAGACACATAAATTTAGAGTAGTAACTGAGGAACTAATGAAGAACTAATGAGGAACTAATGACTAAGGCATATACATTTTGACTACTGAAGAACTAATGAGGTACTAATTAGTAGAGTAGTTACTGAGAAACTAAGACACATACATTTAGAGTAGTTACCGAGGAGCTACTGAAGAACTAATGAGGAACTAATGACTAAGGCATATAAATTTAGACTAATGAAGAACTAATGAAGAACTAATGAGGAACTAATGACTAAGGCATATACATTTAGACTACTGAAGAACTAATGCAGAACTAATAAGGAACTAATGACTAAGGCATATACATTTAGACTACTGAAGAACTAATGACAAACTAATGAGGAACTAACGAGTACAGTAGTTACTGAGGAACTAAGACACATAAATTTAGAGTAGTAACTGAGGAACTAATGAAGAACTAAAGAGGAACTAATGACTAAGGCATATAAATTTTGACTACTGAAGAACTAATGAGGTACTAATGAGTAGAGTAGTTACTGAGAAACTAAGACACATACATTTGGAGTAGTTACTGAGGAACTAATGAAGAACTAATGAGGAAGTAATGAGTAGTGGTTAGGGTTAGGTAGGGTTGTTCCACATTAACTACTGTAATTTTGTGTACGTTATTGTAAAGTGTTACCGTTATATGTACAGCATGTATTTTCATATTGTTTACATACTCAAGGAAGGATTCGAATAAGAGTTAAAGTAAAAGTAAAGTTGCAATATTAGGAAAATTACATTGGGTAAAGTTATAATATTCCGATAATAAAGTCAAAATATTATTAGAATAAAGACATAATAAAGACATAATAAGAAAAATGTACAAGAGGAAATATTTGTAAAACGAGGAAAAAAGCGTAACGTAAGGAGAAAAACTTTATACTGATAATACGCTTTGTCAGCGATAACAAAAAGCTGAGATACAGGTTGTTTTTTTCTTTAATTCTAAAAAAAGTATTTGCATAGCTAAATGGCTTGGTTTAAAAAGCTTAAAAGTATCCCCCTATGATTTTTCAGTATCCGGCCCTCAGTGGAAGAAGTTTGGACACAGTTTATTGTGATCATAATCATGACTAATAAATTAGTGGGCCGCACTTTGGACACCCCCGGTTTACAGTGTTTCACTTTAGGAAGCTGCAAGTGCAACAGTAAGAGTTTCAACAGGGTGATGATTATTTTATTTTTAGTAAAGTTTCTCAAGAATGACAGCACACTGCTTTCATTTTATGCACTCAATCTGTGTTTATGGAGGCGAAGTGTTCAAAAATACATAGCGGAGGATCTCCTTGCAGCAGCGTACAAAATCCATGACCCCTCTAGGATTCATTAGCATGCAGCAATATGTATCCTTTATGATGGTTGTAACAGTCGAGCATTTGGGGCCTAAAAAGCGGTCAATATTGGTGGGCATGTCTCCTTTCTGAGCTCTTTATAATGTTCATTTTCACTTCCCTAATAATGCCTTTCCTTTTCTTTGACGCACTTTTTGCCACTTGGGTGACGTTAACAAAGACGCAATTTTATTCTTCCTCAATGATGGTTGCAACAGTCGAGCAGTTCGGACCTAAAGATCAGCCAATGGAGGGAGTGTCTCCTCTCTCTTGGGAGACATAATAAATTGCAAAAAGTTACCTGGGATGCAGGTTTATTAATTAATTTATGGGCGCGCATTCGTAACCACGAAATGTAACGAGTATTGTCGTACACAGAGCACCACACGTGTTGTCTTGCTGCATGTGAAACTATTCATAAATGCAATTTAGGTAAAAAGATCACAAAGATTTACAGCAATTAAAAGCAACACACGCCCACACACACCAACAGTACACACTGCCTGTGGGAGGTTTTCTCAATCCAAAATGCCGTCTCCTGGTGGAGCCCAAGCAATAGGACATGTTTTGTCGATTCAGCACATCTGTTCAGAGTGTGGTTTAAGACCAGAGAGGCCCAATCTGCCCTAATTTGCGAGAATGTGACACAGTCAGTGTGGAAAACAAGCAGAAAGAGAAATAGAAGCGAGGACTCACTACCGCTGCTGTACGAGCACGGTGAGCGCATGATGGGAGAAGCTAATGGCACCAATTATGCACCAAAGAGCACTGCTGATGGACTGTTGTATGAGGGGGGGTGGGGACATGACACAAGGAGGCTTTTAGGTCCAAAACACAGCCCAAAACAAAATACAGACGGGCAGAAGGTTGACGAGCCACTTGGGGCTTTTCTTTCTTAATAACAGTCTGCTCACTAGCCAGACGTGTGAAGGTGTGTGGTTAGATTGTAGCAACATCGAAATTTATGGCTGTGATTCTCAGAGGGGCAAACCGAGCGAGACCGGGACCAATCAAACGCTCTCAATAAAACCAACTCCCCCTGGCCACCCCCCACCCCCGGGAGGTCTCAAAGGCTTTACGGAGATTTGATTTAGAGTCTGGAGGCCAGACGCTCGCGTGGATGAGGCTGAGATGTTGTGTGTGATACACACTTTTGTCAGATTGGAAAACTTCTGCTCCCTTGTGCGATGAAATGGTTTGCAAGCAAACAACTAAACACTTTTCAAAGCAATGCAAAGCAGGAATTAGCTGCCGAAGTGAAGCATCACAGAAAAGCTCTTTCTCTTGAAAGAGAAAGAATCTTTTCTGGCAGCGAGGAAAGTTTTCAACTGGTTAGACGAGAAAGTTTGTGTCATGACATTTTCTTGTCCAGGTATGCAGCAAGCAGATGAACTAGTGTCAAGGCGAGTACAGGGGAACATTTAGAAGCAGTAATAAGTTTAGCTACCCACATGCATGCAGCAGATAATTCATCCGAAAATAGTAGGACTCCGTGTGACGTATGAGCGTTACTCATAACTTGGGCAAGCTTTTTTGTTAAAGTGAATTTGTAAAATGTTGTGTTATTAAAGCAATAATTAGATAGAATTTTGTTCCATTTTCAATGCTGCTTGTCCTCATTAGGGTCATGGGTAAGCTGGGGCCTATCCCAGTTGACTTCCCATGAGAGGCAGGGTACACCCTAAACTTGTCGCAAGTCAATCGTAGGACAAAAGAAACAAAAGGTTCTAGTCATATAATATGTATAGCTAGGGATAGCTTCAAGGTGTTGTCTTCATCATACGTAACATCCGTCTGTTTTCTATGCCGCTTATCCTCAATAGGGCCGCGGGGGTATGCTGGAGCCCAGGGCAGGGTACACCCTGGACTGGTCACCAACCAATTGCAGGCACATATAGACGAACAACCATTCACACTCACATTCATACCTATGGACATTTTTTTTTTACCTACAAACAATTTAGCATATTTTTGGAATTGGGAATGTGGAAGGAAACCGGAGTACCCGGAGAAGGCCCGAGGAGAACATGCAAACTCCACGCAGAGATGCCCAAACGGAGATTCAAACCCAGGTCTTCCCGATCTTGTGGCTGTGTGGCCACCGTGCGGCCCTCATGTGTACCCATTGTGACTTATTCACACTTACAGTTTAGTGGCAAATTGTCTGATTGATCATCAAACTTTGTTGCCATGCCCTGCCTACATCTTATGGAACAGCCAAAAATCCTTCACAATAAAACATCACCCGTTTGTCAAGTATCCATGATTTCCATTTGGGCTCATTTGGACTAGTTTGTTGAATTACAACTCCTTGGTTTTCGGCCAAAATTGCAACCGGAAACTAAAATGTGTGTTCGTGTTTGTTTTGGAACAGGGGTTCTTGAGACTTTTTTGTGCATCCTGCCATGATTGACATCACCACCAAATTCCGGGCCGTTCAGTGAAACTGGTGGCAGCGGCCAATTTCAAAGTTTAAAGCGGGCGCTACCGAGTACGGTAGCTTTTGTAGGTTTCTGTTCAGCAACCATGAAATATAACAGTTTTTGCCAACCCTACTTGCAATGTTGGTGAGTTTTCATGCACGTTGAGGCCCACAAAAATCCAAGAAAAGTTGCAGAATATATATACAGAAAATACTAATTAAAGCTGCAAGCAGCGTCGAACGGGCCTTCGAGCCCCCACGCAACCCAGGGTTCATTTCAGTCGGCGGGCGTGCGCATTGCATTTCCTGTTGCCACAATTCAGGAAGTGACCGATGTAAAGCTTCAAGGTGTCGCCTTCATCATATGAACCAATTATGATGAACATCTGACCTCGTGGAGTTATTAACGTTTACACTTTAGTGGGGATTCATGTTCATGACCTCCGAAATATACATTTTTTGCCAAACCTGACGCACTTGCAATTTTGCAGTGTTTTCATGCACGCTAAGGCCCGCAAAAATGCAAAAAAAGTAGCGTAATATATATAATGGAAAATAATAATAAACAGTAGTTTCAAGAGGGCCTTCGCGAAACAGTGCCCGCGCCCTAATTAATATTTTTTATTAGGCATTTGGGGTACCCAAGGACTTTTTTGTTTTTTCTAGTAAATATTTCCCAATAATAAAAAAAAAAAAAGAAAAATCATAAAATTCAAAATTCAAACTTGTTCCGAGGTCAACCAGAGGCCCATGCCAATTTTCCTACTCTTTGAGGGGTTCCCATTGTTGTTCAAATAATTTTTAAAAATTACACATTTGTTATTTTAGATTAGAAGTGAAGTTGATTGAGTGATTTCAGCAAAAAAGTAGAAAATAATGAATCTGCTATGTTTTTAAGCAGTTTTTGGGAGGAGACTTTTTTGTCCTCTCGGGACCTCAATGGGTCGTAAATTAAAGGGGCCCCAGAGTGTTTTAATATCACTAAAAGAACTTCCTAGAGTCTTTTGCCACCTTCTTGTGTCATTTCTAGCCGCGACGTCACCGTCACAGTCAGGGTATGACCACATCATTAAGATATTGCTTGTTTGTAACAATCAATTGGATGACATCACGAATCATGAACACGTCACAGGCACGCTTATGATACACAGAAACTGCCTGGAAACTTCCTCGATGCTCTGCCATCATTCTGTGAGGCTCTTGCTCTGCCAGGAGTGGCGCAACAGATTCCAGCCTGTCCTACCCAAATTTAATAAAACAAGCTCAGCTAATTTGGCAAGCATGTATGGCAACGTGCCTGGATGATTGTCGAAATCTTAGGTGAGAGCTTCTTTCCGTTTGAAGGCAAGCTGTTCTCTCTGAATATTGTTGCTGTTATACACTCTTAGAAACAAAGAATGGCATTGTACTATTAAGATTACATTGCTTTGTCATTGGAGGGGAACCTTCAAAGGTATTTGTGCGTACCCTTGATGTTGTACCTGTATTATGCAAATGAACCTATTACACTGAGTAATGTGCGACTAAACCTCCCGTTGTTGCTTTTTAGGCTTCTTTTATGGCTGTACGGTGGTTTTCAACAAATGTTGCATGACATTTGACAGCACACGCCCAAATCTGTTATTGTTGAATTCTATCAGTAATTCCTGTAAGGACTTAGTAAACTTGAAAAAAAGGAGTGGCTATGGCTACCAAAATAAACCAACAACACCCAGAGACTTCTTATATTCACCAAATGCAAAGGCAAGGAGACTTGTGTCATTCATTGAAACTTAGACCTTGCCGCAACTCTGGATAAAAATGCAGTGAAAGGAAATGATCCATCTTCTTCCGCTTATCCGAGATCGGGGCGCGGGAGCACCAGCTTAACTCTTTAGGCGAGTTTTTTTCAGTTTTGACATTACTATTTCAAAAGGTTGTAGCTTGAAAATGGATATAGATAAAAGCATATATGAGAAAAATCATCAGTATCACCCAAGGTTTGTGATGGGAGTAAATTTACTCATCGAATGTGCACATTCTGACGTCACCAGGCTCACAATTTATCAGATCAAAATGTCTGATCCACTTGTGATACGCTTCCTTGTCTAGCTATCTGTCTATTATGCCTGTGAATATTCTCATTCATCCAGGTCCTTGTATTCCCAGGTCACATCTCTCTATTAGCAGCGTATTTTTTGCCGATATGCCGGATGGTACTGCGTATGCCGCTATTTCCGCAATTTTTTTTACATTTCCGCTACCCCCCCTTACTATTTGTGGTGTTTTGACAACACACCACATCCCCTCCTGCTACCCCGAACACGGTTTACTGTAGCAGAGCATCGGCGCAAGTATGCTGCGTGTGGACTGTCATGGCGAGCGGACGCGCTGCGGTACGCACAAGGGGCTTCAAAGTCAATAAACGTATAAACTTCGCATAGAAACGCCCACAAATGCTGCTCAGATTGAAGTTACAGATGTCGGGCATCTCCTGGTGTAAAGTTTTAACTACATGAGGCACCATATTTGCAGAAATGGTTTGTTAAATTCAGCAATGTTGCTTGTCGCAATTTTGCGACTTTGGCGCTTAAAGGATTAAGCAGCGAAACCCAGTCTTCCCTTTCCCCGGCTACTTCGTCCAGCTCCTGGATCCCGAGGCATTCCCAGGCCAGTTGAGAGACATACTCTCTCCAAGGTGTCCTGGGTCTTCCATGAGGTCTCCTACCAGTCCAACGTGCCCTGAACACCTCCTGACCAAATGCCAGAGCCACATCATCTGGCTCCTCTCAGTGCAGAGGAGCAGCGGTTCTACTCAGTTTCTCAGAAACTCATTTTGGCCGCTAGTACCCGCAATCTTGTCCTTTCCGTCACTTTAAAAAGTGCATGACCATAGGTGAGAGTAGGAAAGTAGCTTTGTCTTTCGGCTCAGCTCCCTCTTCACCACAACAGACCAAGGCAGAGTCCGCATTACTGCAGATGCAGCAGCCAATCCACCTGTCGATCGTGCGTTCCATCCTTCAAACTCCTCCACTTGGGGCAGGATCTCATTCTCGACCCACAGATAGTAGTCCACCCTTTTCTGAGCGAGAATCAGTGACTCCGACTTGGAGGTGCTGATTCTCATCCCAGCCACCTCACACTCGGCTGTGAACCGATCCAGTGAGAGCTGAAAATCACAGCCCAATCAAGCCAGCAGGACCATATTATCTGCAAAAAGCAGATACCCAACTGTGCAGCCACTACACCGGACCCCCGAAATGCCCTGGCTGCGCTACAAATTCTGTCCATAAAATTAATGAAAAGAATCAATGACAAGGGTCAGCCCTGGCTTAGTCTAACACTCACTGGAAATGAGTCCGACTTATTGCCAGCAATGCGGACCAAGTTCTGACACCGGTCATACAGGGAGCAAAACACCCAAATTAGGTGATCCGGTGGTCCCCATAGTCGAGGAGTACTCCCCACAGGATTCAAGTCAAATGCCTTCTTTATATCCACAAAACACATGTAGACTGGCCCACAGATCGATTTTTTATTGGCTGGTGACATATTATATACACATATGCATATACTACAGACAAAATTGAATATGGCCAGAATTTAATAGATTCAGTGATCTGGAGTGAGATCAGGAGCTCGGTAAACTTGCTTACCGGTAACTTGCTTGTTCTGTTAATTCAATCTATTCAGCCTCCCATCTGTGTTCTTTATGTTCTCACTCATAGAAACAGCACGCCAACATTTTTTGTTACTTTTCTTAAAATGTGTTTTTTGCCATTTGAGTAAAAATGGGACTTTTCGACAATTATGGTTTGTGTTTATAGGTTTACATTTATGTTGACTTATGTTCTGGTGTGGTTTCACCATAAATCCAATCCATCGCCATCCACTGCCTTGGTTTTGTCAGCGCACACGCTGTTGATTGTGGAAACAGCCACTCATCACATCCTACAACCACAATGGCCTTTTCACTTTTGTTAACAGTTCAATTCTACAAAGCGCTATTATAGTTGTAATTAAAATGACTAGCCAGTCGGATCACTGACATTCCGAGTACAAAAAAAAGATGGTAAAAAGAATGCAGCTGTGATATACAACTTACATATTATGGAGTGCAGCGTCCTCAGCTTGTTGTGGTGCCCAATAAATAGGATTACATAAACCCATGTTTTATGGCAACATTATGTTTAATGTGTTTTTAATAATTACAACAGAAGAGTTATAACCTGGAGATTCAGAGGTAGCTTTAACTACTGTGCTCACTGTTTCTCCACTGCTGCCCGAGCAGCAGAAGCCAATAACAGCGTAATAGAACGTAGTTATGCAGTGTGCCCGTTGTTTGCTGAAATAAATTTAGCTGTCTCAGCTGGCACGCTAGGTGGGTGGAATGAGATTTTCTTTTCACTTGCTTATTGCATTTATAGTGAGGGAGGGCTTGAATGCGAGGACTATTTTGGAGACCAGCGTTTCCTCCTGACATAGACTGACACATACAATAATCTGACTGACATATTGTGTCTTGCAAAAAAAAAAAAAAAAATAAAATGAAGCAAAAGTTGCCAAATGTGCCAGAATGGATTGAAGACGGAGAGACCAGATCATGCAGAATGAAGTCTTCCATCAGCTTTATGATGAAGGACTGACAACATGGGGAGGGCTCTATCAGGAGTGTGACTGCAGATTGGTGACGCAGTTTTACGACCCAGAAAGTAAAATGGGTCACTCCAAAAGCACATATGCCCATCTGATGTAATCTTGCATGCATATGAGGTGATTCTGTTTGTTCACCAAAGATATAATAGTTTTTCCTATTGCCTGCTGACTGCTTCAAATCCCACCAAGAAGGTGTGGGGGTGTTTGGCTGCTCAGAACTGGGGATTTGAAGCTGTAGGCTGGCACAGCAGGGGATCAACACTGGGAGATGTGTTCTTGGCAGCTTGTTGTCCTTTGTGTGTGTTTGCATGGTTTAACCTTTGTCTTGTAAAGTATTACAGTATTACACGAAACATTGCGCTTCAAATTTCGCACCTTCACTCTATCACGGTTTTTCCAAAAATATACTAATGAATAAATCATGCTGTTTTGTGGTTGAATACTACTGTAAAGTTTGTGTATTTCTGACAAATGTAAGGATTGTCATGTGTAAAAATGAATAGGGGTGTCACAAGACAAGATGATACACGAGACTGGGTCGAGGTGAGACAAGATTTTAGCATTACTTGTCGGAAAAGTACAATGAAAAATATAAAAATATACAACAACATATTGCGACTAATTGGATTTCTACAACAAGTATGTTACATTCTTCTGCACTTTTGTAGACCACACACCCACCCAAAATATATAGGAGACTCAGCGGCAAATGAGGAGTTGATTGGAGCATTTACTGTGTTTAAAAAAAGCAGCTGCCATAAAAGGAACCATGACTCAATTCATAAATAATCTCTAATAGAAACCATGATGCAATTAGTCGTGAATGAATGCCTCAGGACAAAAATAACAGGTAGTGCCGCTACGAGTGTAGTCGCTGTCATGACCTCAGTTCACGTGGGCATGTTTCAGTACACTAGATGCTTTTTTAGTTTCCTTTGTGGGTGTGCGGTATCTGATCTAGCTACATGAGCTCCATAAATAGTGCGATATCACAGCAGCAGGATTGTGTAACATGCTAGTGAATTCAAAACAGGAAACATAAATGTAAATTAAATTCTCTTTCTGTGGTAAATACTACTTTTTAATTGCTTTTGGTTTTACCCTTATTCTGCAGTGACCCCAATTAAGACTAGAATCTGGAGACACACCCTCGGACCCCCACGCAACTCTACGACTATATGTCGACGACTAATATGTTGATTTGTTTATTCATTTAAAATGGTCATTTCCTGTTGCCAGATGAATTCAGGAAGAGACCTATCCATAGCTGAAAGGTGTTGTCTTCATTCTAATTGACCATCAGAGTTTGTTGCCATGCCACCGCCACATCCTCTAGAGTAGGCTAAATTGCTTCGCAATATATCATCGCCCAACTGTCTGACTAAGTGAGTTTTGGGAGTTTGTGTTCAGAGCCCCGAAAGTATTAATTTTTTTTACCGGGCCTGACACGCTTGCAAATTTTGGTGAGTTTTTGTGCATGTTAAAGCCTTCAAAATGTGAGGAAAGTCATGAAATAATAATCATAAACATATTTCACACCACTATCGTTCAGTGCATGGGCCCTAATTAGTATATATGAAAATATGAATAGACATATCACGTTACAGCTCACATCTTTAGCAGTGCAAGAAAAGTGCCTCACACATACCTCATGAGATGCTTATTTCTGTGGAGAGCTAAATCTTATCACCTTTTTATTGTATTTTGTGGCAAAATGTACTACAGTCTGCTTCGGCAGTACTGTTTAGGCAGTTCGGTAAGAAATAGTTCTGCCTCTAACCTCAGTGCATTATTGATAGGACCAACAATAAAAGACCACACCAACAGAAACTGCTAATGTGACCCAGTTACGTGTTCTATTCTCAGTGTAACACGGAAGTAACAATCCTCCTGTCAAATACAGTAAATGCCTGGTGCTCACTGCAGTTGCTTAGCCACTATATAAATGAGAAAATACAGTAATTAGCCGATCCTTTTATTAGTCACAGTGTTTTAAGAAAAGAAAGCTTTTAGAACATGGACAATCCAAAGACATCTATTATTCAGACCAATTTCAGCTCAGTCAAGACACTTAAGCCAGTAGTGTGACTGTGTCACAGCAGGAGATCCATCTCAAAGACAAGCAGAAGCTGCCCCCCGCCCCTCCACTCCCCCCACCCGCTTCCAAGGAGTGATGATGCTGTCCGTGGCTAAATCTGACCCGAGAGTGACCCCCCCCAACCCCCCAGGGGTTGCGATATTGCACCTATCGCTTCATGCAGGCAAGTCAGCTGCGCACATGTCATGACAGCAGTCATCCTCACTTGAATGAGGGAAAACAAAGGTCGTTTTGTGTGTGTGTGTGTGCGTGCGTATGTGAGCTTTATTTGCGTTTATGCTGAGAATCCCAGCTGAGAATGTTACAGTGACAGATGATGCAATGATGATGCTGATGTTAATGGTGAGCTGGTTGATGTCTGAGGAGTTGATGAATGCTGCTTCCAAGAAGCATGATCAATGTCTGCAGTCATGGCCAAAAGTTTTGACAATGACACAAATATTAATTCTCACAAAGTCTGTTGCCTCAGGTCTTGTGATGGCAATTTGCATATACTCCAGAATGTTATGAAGAGTGAAGATATGGTAAATGGCAATTAATTGCGAAGTCTCTGTCAAGAAAATGAACTTAATACCCCAAAAAACATTTCCACTGCATTTCAGCCCTGCCACAGAAAGACCAGCTGACATCTTGTTAGTGATTCTCTGGTTAACATAGGTGAGAGTGTTGAAAACAACAAAGGCTGGAGATGAGTCTGGCATCCTGACTGAGTGAGAATAACAGACTGGAAGCTTTACAAAGGAGGGTGGTGCTTGAAATCTTTGTTTTTCCTCTGTTAACCGTGGTTACCTGCAAGGAAACACGTGCAGTCATCATTGCTTAGCACAAAAAGGGCTTCACAGGCAAGGATATTGCTGCTAGTAAGACGGCACCGTAACCAACCATTTATCACACAAGAACCGCAAGGAAAGAGGTTTAATTGTTGTGAAGAAGGCTTCCAAGAAAGTTCGTTGTTGTGAAGAAGGCGGCCAACAAAGTCCAGCAAGCATCTCAACTGTCTCTGAATGGTGATTTAGCTGTGGAATCGAGGCACCATCGCTGCACTGCTTACTCAAGAACAGTAGCGGGCAGATGTGAGTGCAACTGCACACAGAGTAAGGTGGAACATTTTGGAAGATGGCCTGGTGTCAAGAAGGTGGCATAGAAGCCACTTCTCTCCAGGAAAAACATCAGGGACATACTGGTATACTGGTCTACATACATGTCGATTTAGATTTAACATTTACATTTAAAATGTAGTCATAACATTTAGATTTAACATTTAGAGATCACATTTAGATTCAACACTTAGCGTTAACATTTACATTTACCATTTAGATTTAACATTTACATTTAACATTTAGATTTAGAATTTAAATATAACATTTACATTTAAGATTTACAGTTAACATTTGCATTTCAAATTTAGATTTAGATTTAACATTTACATGTAACATTTACATTTACATTTAGCATTTATATTTAACATTTAGATTTAGAATTTAAATATATCATTTAGGTTTAACATTTACAGGTAACATTTACATTTCAAATTAAGATTTATATTTAACATTTACATTTTACATTTAAATGTCACATGTAAATTTAACATTTAGTATTTACTTTTAATATTCAGATTTAACATTTACATTTAGTATTTACTTTTAACACTCAGATTTAACATTTATATATAACATTTACATTTTGATTTATGTACATTACATTACATGTACATTAAACATTTGCATTTAATATGTAGATTTAACATTTACATTTATGATTTCGATGTACAATGTCTACCTCAATTGTGACAAAAGTGAGCTAAATATTGAACTATATCTGGTCGAAAAGTGTTACCCCAGTGATTTTGGCCAAGACACCTCCAATACACTGGTGTGGGACATTCTAAAAATTTAAAAGAGTTGAAAAATACAATAAATGGAACCTAGAACTAAAAGCAGTCATTGTTTATGAAGACAGGACATGCACCGTGCACTGTTTGAAAGGTGCAGTATGATGCGCTACAATGCCATCTCGCATCCAATCTGGAGACTCCTGTAGCCTTGTGTTGCCGCCTACTCCTCCTCCTCCTCTTCACTCAGCCTCCCGTTGCTCTTCATCAATAGCGCATCTCCATCACTTACACCTTCTCCGGCTCAGATCACACTTTTGGAGAGAGGGGAAGAAACACCCCGAAGAAGGACCACGATCGGGGTAAGTTAAAACAATTCGCGGTACGTCTTTTGTGGCTTTTTAAGGATGAATGAGGACTATTTGAGGAGCTGTGCGTGATGCTGTCATACAATGTACTGTGTTATTTATGTCTATACAACATATACTGCTGTGTTCGCCTTTTTTCTCCCACTCTTTCTGGCTGTAATCCGTGTGGAAAGGTTCACAAGAAGTTCAATGTGTCCACCAGTTTATTCGTGTTATACCGTTTACTAATGAGACTCGTTGATACCTTTTATATTTTATAGACTTCTATCAACGAATGTTTCACAGTTGTCATTGTTTTTTGTTGTTGTTTTTTCCCCTAGAGAATGACGTGTTGCTGGCTCTCTGTTTGAATGATTGCAAATTTAATCCGATTAAGTTTTGTCTCCGTTGTTTTTTCTAGTTTCTTCGTGTGTGTGTGCGTGTGTGTGTGTGTTTGTGTATTAGAGTAATATTGCCGAACAAGATCAATCCTTTGCCTAATCCGTGGGGTTGCTCTAGTCCTTGGTCGTGTTCTCATACAGTGTGCCAAGTTTTGGGACACTCGTGTTTCCTTTAAAACTCTAAAATTATATAATCACTTAATTAAATTGTTTACAAAAATTTGTGTATTTTTCAATTTTAGCCTTTTTATTTTAAACTGTATTATATATTGATTTTTTTATTTTCAGTACTGACCATGTGTGTGAGAAAAAGAGAAAAGGGTTCGGCATTTATGTCCGCATTTACGGTGGCCGATAGGGGCAATTGCACGTCCACGTCCACAACACAAAAGCAACAGGAAAATTTTACATACTGCAATCACATACACGCTGCAGAACCGAAAACAACCACCAAAAAATGGCAGCAAACACACATAAACCCCAAAACAACCCTACTAGGCTGTAATATTAACACTAGTATTCTAATGTTTATGTGTGTAAATATTAGTAATCAAAGAAAATTACTTATTGTAATGATTATACATTTAACTTATTTATTTTTAATTATTAGAATATAGAAAATATTTTTATATTTATATTACAAGTAAATATTTAAATTAGAATAATATTTATTAATAATTAAATAATTGTAATCATTTTAAATATATATTTTCAATTGACTAATTAATACATTATAATAAATTAATCAATATAATATAAAGTATATAAAATAATATAATGTTTTGCAGTATTAAAGAGCAACTGAGACCAAATTTTTAACAAAAAAAAAAATATACATTTTAATTTTGCTTCTTTGAAAGTAAGCCAACTTTTTGGGCATCATGTCTTTGGGGCTCGCTGCCCTGGCACCCTGCCAGACTTACGTTTTGTTCCGTGAACTTGCAGGTGTTCATGCATGCACGTGTGGGTTTTGTTGCATTTGCATTGCATGGCCTTTTTCTTTTGCATTTGTTTTTCATCCTGCAGCATTGATGTCTTTTAAGGTGTTTGTGTGACAGGTAAAAAAAAAAAGATCACCATTGATTACCTATAAACAGCATTGCCAGAGCATACTGAGTATTACATACAGTAATGGACAAATCACAAACACTGTCACGTTTCTTCATCACTTGCATCCTAAATCCCTCAGTCCCACCCTCATCATCTACCTCTGACCTCATTTGTTGCCTTGTGTTCCACTGAGTGTGCACCTTGCACCAATGCCATTACTGTATGTCCAACACATTTGTTGCTATTTTATCTCAACAGGACCTGTGTTCGTTTACGGCTCTCTCTCGGAAGGATGCTTTGTTTTTGGCTTTTATGATCCCCTACAAACACTGGGTGTGGGATGTATGTTAGAGGGCTACAAAACAATGTGCAATAGTGTCAGAGCTCCAGTGTCGGAGCAGAGAAACGGGAGAGTAGAGGACTTGAAAATCAAACTGCTGTAATCCAGTGAAGCATCTGTCTTGCCTTCTCCGGTGGGGTAGCAGGGTGTGGGAGCTTCCAGCCTTGATCATGACTGGAAAGAAAACAAGATGACTCTTACTGGCCAGCCACAAGCTGCGCAGCACACACAGGCCAAAGAAAGCAGGCACGTTGTTGTTTGAAGAGCGAGAGATGGCACAGTGCCACATACCAGATGCATCAGATTGTGCTGTTTTTCCTGTTTTACCGACATGTGGGTTACATTTAATACGGAGTAGTGATTCAGCTGTGACATTAATGTAGATACAATTTATAAAACTTGTGTCGACACAGGTGACTACCAAGATAGTATGCTGTGTCCACAGTCATAATGGTGACAGAGTAACGTGCTGGGGCTGCATGAGTGCTGCCGGCACTGCGGTTTATTGAGAGAAACATGAATTCCAACATGTACTGTGACACTGGCTGGATGGAAGTTTTCCCCCAAACACACTTTTTAGGATTCAAGGGCCACTTTGATATTTTAAAGCAACACATGTAGATATGTATATTAACAATTTCTATATATTTAAAGAAAAAACTACATCTCAGCTTTGTGATATTGGTAAAAAGTGTATTAAGAACTGCTCTCGGCTCTTTAGTCCCCATTTTTGCTGTTTTTCTTTTTAAATGTTTCTTTTCTTTTTAAATGTTCCAAATATTTCAACTTTCTTCTCAAATGAGCTTGGTGAACATTTTTCTCATAATATTCTGACTTTATTTCCATAATATTTTGACTTTATTCCCATAATTTAACTTTTACTCAACATTTTCCAAAAATTAAAACTTTATTTTGTTTTGTTTGTTTCTCATAACATTACAACTTTAAAAATTCCAACTCTACGCAACTAAAATGACCATGTTTTTTAGATTAGACCTTTTTTCTTTTAATATTTTGACTTCACTCTTGTAAAATTACAACCATTTTTTTCTATTTCTGCTGTTGCTGTTTTTCCTTTACATTTTTTTCTTGTAATTATGACTTTATTCCCATAATATTTTGACTTTAGTCCCATAAGAATATGACTTTTTCCGCAACCTAATTTTCCAAAAATTAGAACTTTATTTGTTTTTTTGTTTCTCTTAATATTATGACACTAAAAAATTTGATTTTCTAAAATATTTTAAATGCATGCAACTAAAATGGCATTATTTTTCCTCATATTATTAAGAGTTTATTCTCGTAAAGTTGTGACTTATATTTGATGTCATAATATTGTGTTATTCTCATCAAATTCATAAAATTGCAACTTTTTCCCATTAGATTACTTCTTTCTGTTAATATTTTGACTTTATTCTTGTAAAATCCATTTTTACTTTTGTTTTTCTTTTCTTAGTTTTCTTATTAAATTGTGTTTTTAGATTGTGCCACAGGCCGCTAATGCCCCCCCATCAGCACATTGGACACCCCTGATCTACCAACTCCTGCTAAATACTGGCTTAATTAAAATGTAGACAACACCACACCACAGTATAGACAAGATGTGAGCTGCACGTCTATTCAGTGCTGCATGGCTGTAAGACCATACAGAAGGGCAGTATAACAAAATTGCTGTTAAAAATGCTTTGGTGTCACGGTCGGAATGTAAGGGCAAGGCGATAAAGCAACAAAGCAATAAAGGCAAAAGTTGAATGCTGCTCAAAAAAGGTTGAATTCCAATGTATTGGGTAACTCAGGATCCAAAATACAAAAATATTAAATTGTAGTTAGTGATGTCCAAAACACAGAGCTAGAAAATAATAACTATAGACATGGGTTGACTCACCAGAATTGAAAAATGACAACAAGACAAAGACAAGACATAAAACCGGGAGCTAAATATTCAGAATAATTCGAGAACACGACACACCTGGACTAGACGTGAGAGGGAGGAGAAAGTTGATTGACACAGGGTCAGGTCAAAACACAAGCGCGAATCATGACACACAAATGCACAGACAGCACAAACCACAACATATATAACAAACTATGACAGTACCCTCCCCTCAAGGGATGGATTGCAGACATCATTTGAGGAAAATGAAAGAAGTCAGTCCAAACAGAAACAGAAGTACGAACCCTTTGGAAAAGTCAGGGGGACGGTTGGGAGTGCAAGCCCAGTGGTGTCTTTGAGACCCCTCCATTGGACGGGCGCAATGGCAAGCCCAGCCGAGACGTTGAGCCCCCTCTTAGACCACCCTGGGTGCTTGGCCAGGGAAGGGCTGGAGATGGGACAAGAACTGGGATTCGTGGCATTTTTCTAAAGGGAAAAAAAGAAGGTGGCTAAAGTAATCACTCTTTCATCGCAGTTAATTGGGACCATGATAAGTGAATTTCCAAGAAGTATGAGTACTTATTTATATTTTTGTAGTTAGAGCAATAGGAAACTACAGTTTTCAACATTATTAGATCCCTCTAGACATGAAATAACACTGCTACAGTCACCTTTACACTTGTATTACTCAATATAGTACACATAATAACAGAAAATAAGACATATAAGACATAAATAAGACATAATATAGACTCATATGTTGTGATTGTTTGTGTTCCCTATATTTCTCTGAGCAGTTTGTTTCCTGAAAGCTCTAATCCAACATTCAGAACACCACTGCCCTCTATAGCCCACACTCTAAACAGCAGCTTAGAAATACACAATACACCAGTCTCTAGGGTAACATTACTGACACCTAGTGACCATTGTGGAATACTACAAATCACAATTTGAATGAGCTCGGAATTCATTATACTGTATTTGTATTTCGTTCATTTAGCCATTTTTCTTGAAAATCCTTAATTTAGGCTAGTAATACGCAAAACCGTGACGCCGGGGGTTCAGAATTGAGTTTGAGCTGGCTGTGGTTTACAGCCACAACAGCAGCCCGTGCTTTTATTAGGGATTTTTGATGAACTGCATGTAACGCACCACTTCCTTCTTTCATTCAACACTGTCCTTCCTCTCTTTGCAACCAAGTCTCCACAGCTCATCACATTTTGGAATATTAAGGACATCAACGTCGATATTCTGTGCTTCAACATTGACAATATTCCACTCCTGGACTATCTCTCCATGCCTGATGAGCCTGCAGCATGTTACAATAATGAACTAAGCAGCATTTTAAATGCTCACACCCCAGTGAAAACTCGGTCTGTTTCCTTCTCCTCATCTGCTCCCTGGTATACTGAACTCCGGTCAATGAAGGCAAAAGGTCGGCAGCTTGTGCGACTCCATAAAAAAACGGTCTTGTCATTCACAAAACAAAACCCAAGTACTTGATGAATCAAACCAAATTAAACTATTAGTTCTAATGAGGGTAACACCACGAGCCTGTTTTCTCTGCTCAACAAATTTCTCCAACCACTAGACCGCCTTACCCCACCCCCCCACCTGTATCCCACCGACACCTGCAACTCAATCATGCAGTTTTTTTTACTGAAAAAATCCGTAACATTCACCAGCTATTATGCTGTAATTCTGTGCCTCCTTCTCCACCTGGACCTCTCTTAAACTGCCAACCTTTCTCTACTTTTCAACTCCCCAACTCGCCAGAAATCGCTGACCTCATCCACAGATTCAAGTCCCTCATGTGTCAACTTGATCCTTTCCCCAGAATCTTAGTCAAATCCTGACTTTCCTCCTTGGTATCCCTAATTTCTGCCATTATTCACGCTTCACTTTCCACTGGTATTGTCCCATCACATTTCAAGACTGTGATGGGACACAGTTCTGGAGTTGACTGCAGTTGTTACCCCTATTTAGAAAAAACCTGGTTCAGACCCAAACAACTACAAAAACCTTCGCACTATTCCTAACCTTCCCTTTGTTTCTAAAATTCTCGAAAAAAACTGTTGTCTCCCAACTTCACCTTCACTTAACACATAACTCCCTCTACGAACCACCAATGACCTTCTCACTGCTGCCAACTCTGGCTTAGTCTCCATCCTCATCCCTATTGACCTGAGTGAGGTCTTTGACACCATTTCACACCCCATCCTCCTCAATAGACTGTCAAGCATTGGTATCTCTCACACCCCCCTCGACTGCTTTCACTCCTATCTCACAGGCCGCACTCATACAGCTCAAGTCCTTCAAGTTCGACCTCTCCACTGACACTACAGGTGTGCCTCAGGGCTCTGTCCTGGGGCCCCTTCTTTTCATCATCTACCTTCTCCCCCTTGGCAATATCTTTCGCAGGTTCAATATCCTGTTCTACTCCTTTGCTGATGACACCCAGCTCTACCGCTCCACTAAACCAAACGCCATACTCTCTCCCTCCTCCCTCACCTGCTGTCTATCTAAAATCAAATCCTGGTTCAGCACACGCTTTCTCAAACTCAACAGTGACAAAACTGAATTTATTGAAACAAAATCATCACTTTCCATTGTCAACAGTTTCACCCTCACCATCGACAGCTCCTCAGTTTCCCCCTCCCCTCAGGTAAAGAGTCTGGGTGTCATCCTGGATAGTGAACTGTAATATAAATCCTATATCAACCACTCGATCTGTTTACTTTCACCTACGCAATATCAATCGTGTTTGCCTTTCCCTCACTGTCCATGCTGCCATATTCACTGTCCATCCTTATCCATAGCCTGATCACTTCCCGCACTGACTACTGCAACTCATTCCTTTGGTCCCCCCATAAACTTCAACTCGTCAAGAACTCTCCAGAACTGCCTCATTTCACCACATCACCCCCATACTAGAGCAACTTCACTGGCTCCCGGTCAAGTAGAGAATAGACTACAAACCCCTCCTACATACCTTCAAGGCGATAAACAACCTCAGCCCTCCCTATCTGACTGACCTCCTCCACATTGACACACCTGCACGCTCCCTCAGGGGCTATTCACACGGAAATGTTTTCAGGTCAAAACGGCGAAGTATTTTAGCGTTTCAGCCTTTCATCCACACGAAAACCTGAAACTGTATTTTTTGTAGCTTCCAGAGTGGGAAAATCTGAAAATGGTAGCTTGGCGTTTCCGTATAGATGACCAAACCGCTGTTTTACAGAAACGATGATGCCACAGACCCGTGGACGTCATGTGACCAGAAGTGAGCTTTGACGACAAGCCAACATAATATCTGAATATTTCGATGGACATGACTCACCCCAGTCGACATTCTCCTGATAGTCTGTTGTTTTATTTTCCAAAATGAACCGTGGAAATAATTCCACTCGTAAGTGTGTAAGTGTAGGCTTGGAAACGGGAAGATGACGGACTTATGCGCATGCATTCTTTCTTCTTCTATAGTTTGGTGAGTCATGAGGTTCAGTCTGCATGTCTGTTTAAAGTAATTCAACTTTGCTTCCAGTTGTGAATTTGTATCATAACATTGAAATAACATTGAAAGAGAAAAGAGAAATGGGAATTTAAAAATAGCACAATCAGATATTGAGTCTTGTGGTTTTCTTGGTTTGCAGCCTACATATATGTATTTTTGTATTTTTCATTTGACAATGCCACTGATGCTAATGATGCCATTTTTCTAGATTTACTATCCTATCCTATTTCTGTCCTTACCTCAAGAGATATACAAAATGCACGTGTTCCTATTTCAAGCAACATTTAGCCCTCTCTTGTTTTTTTTTAACAGTAATCTAACAGAATTGCTCATAATGTGAGATGTTTTGGTTTGGTGCTGCTTGTGATTAATGGAACATCAAACGCTGATCTCTGTGTGACTCATTCCTGCAGACATGAGTCTGCACAGGGACACATAGGTACCATTCATGAACAAGGATCAGACTGCGTGACAGAAAAAGTGCAGTGCTATCAGTGACATGATGCATTTACCTGTGGGTTTTAACCCTGCTTGTCTGAGTGATGGAGAGTCTTGGGTGATTATCTACCATCACTTTCATGCACAGGGACAAATGGATGGTAGTATATTTTATATATCTACAGTATTTATCTGAAAAAATACATTTTCTTCTATATGTCAGTGAGGAAACAGGTTGAAGTGCACAACACACAATTTGGCGCTCCAACGCCACATTGGGCAGCTCCATTATGTGTATATCTTCACTGGTATTCATGATTAAATTAACCATAAGAGAAAAAGTATCTGAAAACAACTGTAACTGACAAAAGTAGCTGTTTTTTTGCAACTTGCAACTGTATTTGTTGCTTTGTTTACAACTATAGCCATCCATCCATCTATTTTCTATGCCGCTTATCCTTATCCTCTACATTATAAAAGGCCCTTTAGCATGGCACCTGAAACAAAGTAACTGAGCAAAAGGAATGCTTGTGTAAAGATGACCAAATCAATCAAAACGGAATCTCGTGTGTGTGTGTGTGTCTCATTTGAAGGATGTAGAGCCCGAGGGTGGTGGAACGGGATGGAGTGCTCCTGGAAGACGGTGCTGCTGCTGGTGTGTGCTTCACTGGGGGTCCAGTACACAGCAATTCGCACCCTGAGGGACACGCTGTCTGGACCCTGTCAGGGCGTCTATCATTGTCAGAGTCAACATCACAGAGGTATCGCAACCAGTGCACACATCGCCCAGCATCTCAGATCAATAATGCAGTGAAGCTTTCTGCGGCAGTGACAGGTGGAAACTCTAATTTGACAGACATTTACACCAGTCATTGCTGGTGTAAAATAAAAAGTGCGCTCAGTGAAGGCACAGTAGAACCACACTGGGGCTGAAGAACAAGACATAGGAAAGCACATCATTAACTAGAGGAATTCCAGAGTAAAGGTATGGCTTGAGAAATGAGAAATACGTGATTCGTTTTACAATTATCCACCAATTTATCTCCATTAATCATCTATTATACTGTGGCTGTTTCTGGCTGGCACTGAGCCCCCGTGTTTTAAAGTAACACCCCCGTTTGCAATCAGCGCCTCATCAGCAGTAATTACATGTTAGCTCTTTGTGCTATATATAGAGATTTGCCATTATATACACCACCAGAAGACAAGCTTCTCCTCTGAAAGGTTTGCACTTGTGTCGGTTGCTTACATTCTCCTGGATTGATGTCATGACCAAAAGTATCGTACGCAATATTATTATTACATTCTAAAGCAACTGTACTTGTGGGTAAATATATGCATGTAAGGAAGACAATTGTTTAAGAAATGCTCACTTAAAATAACTAATCCTCCATTAGAAGCTAAGAAGGATATGCGTATGCACGTACTAAGAGCTAGCTTCTGCAGCCAAGGATTGGACCGCCAAGGTTCCCGCTTTTGGCCGTCACCCAGCTCGCTATACCCGGCTGTGCCCGTGGGTGTAGGCCCGGCCACCATACCCTCGACATCATGCCCCATCTTCAGGCCTGGCTCCAGAGGGGGGCCCTGGTGACCCGCACACAGGTGCGGACACTGCATAGGCCCATTGTGGTGAAGGGAGAGCTGTCAAAGCTTTACAAAGATTTACATTCCTACCCTCACCTATGGTCATGAGCTTTGGGTAGTGACCAAAAGGAATCATTGCAGGTACAGTACGAGTGGTTGAATTGAGTTTTCTCTGTAGGGTGGCTGAGCTCTCGCTTAGAGATAAGGTGAGAAGCACCGGCATCCAGGAGAAAATCAGAGTAGAACCGCTTCTCCTCCGCATTGACAGGAGCCAGATGAGGTGGCTCGGTCATCTGGTCAGGATGCCACATGTACGCCTCCCTGGGGAGGTGTTCAGGGCACATCCGACCAATTGGAGCCCTCGGGAAAGACCCTGGACACGTTGGAGAGACTATGTCTCTCAACTGGCTTGGGAATGCCTTGGGATCCGTCGGGCAGGGCTGGACAAACTAGCCGGGGAGAGGGTCTGGGCTTCCCTGCTTAGGCTGCTGCCTGGAATGGTTTGGTGTTACCAACTGCCCTTCAGATTTTAATTAGCCCAAGTAATTAAATTAAATCTGATCTTCAAACATGATCATTTATAGCGTGTGCAAGTCTGTCCAAACTTTTGACTGGTACTGTAGATAGTGCCAATTCACTGCCAAGATTATTTCAAAGCACTTAACAAAGCATGCTCCTCATACGTTAAAGAAAATGCTAAACCCCACATGATCAAGTACTTTGGCAAAAGAGCAAAGAAAATCTCCCTCTAACAGGAGGAAACTTTGAACAGAACCACACAAGCACGGAGGTGGCCATCTGTCTCAACTAGGATAGGATAGGATAGTGAGATAAGGGTAGAAGCAGACAAAAAGGATAGATGGGTTCAGGTAGGATGACAAAACAATTCACACAACTTTAAATGCAAGCAAGACATTTTTGGCTTGTGGTAGATTTTAATATATGTTGATGATTGTTGTTTCATTAAAGAATCCAACTGGAGAACCTTGTGCGTTGAGAGCTGGACGTTCACGGAGGCACCCCGGAAGCACATCCTGTTGTTTGCCACAACACGAAGCGGTTCCTCCTTCACGGGTCAGCTCCTCAACCACCACCCTGAGATCTTTTACATGTTTGAACCTCTCTACCACGTCCAGCAAGCCTTCACCAACTCCAGTGGTAGACTGCGTCGCAGTTTGGACCGCCGAGCCCTTCTGGGTGCGTACAGAGATCTCCTTCTCAACCTGTACAACTGTGACCTTCACTTTATGGAGAGTTACATCCGCCCTGAGCCCCAGGACCATGTCACAAATTCCTTCTTTCGCAGAAGCTCTAGTCATGCCCTTTGTTCTCCTCCGGTGTGCCTGGATGGAGAGGATGGAATAGTACTTGATCCTCCTGAAGAAACACGGTGTCCCAAAAAGTGTGGGGCACTTAATCTCACTTTAGCTTCGGCATCGTGTCTATCAAGAGGCCACGTAGCCATAAAGACTGTTCGGATCCCTGAGGTGGGGGACCTGCGAACTTTAGCCGAAGATCCACGCCTGGACCTAAAGATCATCCACCTGGTAAGGGACCCAAGAGCCATTCTGGCCTCACGCATGATGGCTTTTTCTGATCAGTTTCGCGCTTGGAAAATATGGAATGCGACAGGACGGCAGCCCCGATATGTGGATCTATCGCAGATCACAAGCACCTGCAAGGACATGTTGGCATCTGCAGAAACAGGCCTGCAGAAACCGTCTTGGCTGCAGGGACGCTATCTTTTGGTGAGATATGAGGACCTGGCATTTAACCCACAGCGCAAGGCCGCAGAGCTTTATCAGTTTGTTGGACTAGAGATGGAGGACAGGGTGCAAATGTGGATTACAAAGAACACCAACAGTAATTTGTCTGCTCCAACAGAATGGAATTATAGATACTCCACCACCAGAGACTCCAGGGTGACAGCTGAGAGCTGGAGGCTTCGTCTCGGCTTTGACATCGTCAGGACTGTGCAGAATCTGTGCAACAAAACCTTGGCCCTGTTGGGATATAGACTTGTTCATTCTGCAGCCCAACTTAGAAACTTGTCTCACAGTCTAGTGGAAACCAAGACCTTCCAACCCAGTATTTCCCAGACATAGTGTCGGGAGCCCAGATTTTATAAGGTTTCTGATTGTCAGAGTAAAATACTGTAAGCTATTTTATTGATTTTGATTCAAGAGCCACAAATTTTGGGCATTTTTGCTGTAAACTTTATTGATTTATATGTCCATGTTTGTGTCCAGGGGTAGAAATTATATTTGTAATTGTCTGTTACTTATTTAAACATTCATTTTTGACAGTTGATTCAGTGCTTTACTTCTTAAATAAATATATAGGGTTTGGATCAAACTAAGTGCAATGTGCCCTCTTTAATTAATCTTGATTGAATATGCATTTATTAGGGCTGTCAAAGTTAACATGTTAAATAGACATTTTCTTTAACGGCACTGTTTTTTTTGACATGCGATTAACGTGCGCATCTCCTGTTTGATGCTCGGCCCACACTGTAGTTTGAGGACACGCAGTGGTGGATGTAGAGCCACAAGGCGGAACAAATATTGAACAAAAATGGACAAAGAAAAGGGAATTTTTAAATGGTAAGTTTAACTTCAAAGCCCTCTCGCAACAAGATCAAAGTTTACTGTCGCTATGAGTTGAGTTGTCACAAAGTACTGTACGTCAACTTGCCAGTGAGAGAAGCGAGAACGTACTGGGGCAATGCCGGTATTTTTTATTGTCATTTATACAGTGGTACCGTGGCATATGAGTGTCCCAACTAACGAGTGTTTTTTTAGATGCGAGCCATTTTTTACTTTGAACTGCGTGCTAAAATTTGGGTTAAGAGCTGCTAGTTACCCACAGGCATAGCAGAGGACAGCTATTTGGGGGCTTGTGTAATGTGACCGTGACTAAAGACGAGAATGGATCTAAATAGCATTAGCAGCACTAGCATAAGCAGAGTGCTAGCTAGTCACTGGAAAAGATTTTCAACACAGTAAAACAATATAGCAGTCTAATTTACCTCATTTATTAGGTATTGTGTAAAACTAAGACAGGAACAACATCAAATTAAAAGCACTAAATTAATACAAAGCCACCATCCACCAGTACGAATCTGGAGTTTGTTTTTCCAGAGAGGTTCGCCGCACAAATATGCACATTAGCACTCAATGAGGTCATCAAATCTTACCTTTATGCATTCCCACACAGTATCAGCATTCAGGACCAAATATGAGGAGAAAGAAAAAGGGGAAAAATACAGTATAGTAGTCTATCTGTGCAGCATGTGAGATAGTTCAAGAACTGTTGAACAAAGTGGGACAAGTTGCCGTTCGCATTAAACATGAAAAATAAAAACAAAATAATAGCCTATATTTCCAACATTTATATCCCTTTACATAAAATTTGATGTAGTTATTTACAAATGATTTTATTCTTTTTTTTTAAGTGTTTTTTTTTTTTTATCATTGCGCCTGAATGTTTCCCGTGGCCCAGTAGTTGGGGACCCCTGCCTTACAGCATGCTTGGGAATATGATGTGCTCTTTTACACATTTCAAAATACTGTAAGAATGACATGTTTATAGAATTGACTTCTTTATTTATTTATAATGTAAGATTAATATCTACATCAACAAATGTAACCGTTGAATTGTATCGAATCGAATCGACACTGTATCAATTTCTTCTGTTTTTAAATATATTGTTTTTGAATCGTATCTTACCCCGTGTATCTAGCTGCCTTTAACATTAACAGATTTACATCCCTACTTATCATTGATAAAAACTTATTTCGATCTGCAATTAATTGCAATTAAATATGAGTTAACTATGGACAAAATTGCGACTGAATATTTTAATCGATTGACAGCCCTAGTATTTATTTATATATATGATGTTTGCATATGAATGTATATGAATGTCACACATCTTACTGTAGATGGACAGTTTTTGTGTATTGGATGTGCTGCGGGCATTTACTGTCATCCCTCGTTCATTGTGATTAATTAGTTCCAGACCGGACCATGCTAATTTCCACAACGTAGGATTTAATATTACTAAATGGAATATTTCCGTTTGCGATTGGCTGGCGACCAATCCAGGGTGTACCCAGCCTCACGCCAGACGTCAGCTGGGATAGGCTCCAGCAATACACCCGCGACAGTAATTAGGATAAGCGGCATAGAAAATGGATGCGTGGATGGAATATTTACGTAGTTTTTACCTTTATTAGAGCCCTGTAGACATGATAAGCAATAATAAGACATAATAACTCACACGTAGCTTGAACGTAAAGTGGGTCAATCACATGGCACATGGCATCATCATCCATCCTCATGATGACATTTGTCACTTGATAGATCAACAAACTAATTAATGGCTACTGATGCACGACAGTACTGCTATCTTTGTTTAGACCACATTGAGCAACTCCTACGCACAGGCTATGGGATCTCTACAGGGACACAAGAGACTGCCACCGCTTTAAGTAAAGCAAGCTACCGAGCTACCTAGTTTATTCTTAACCAGTTTTTTCTTAACTTAAATTTGAAACTGAGTGGGGAAGTTCAAAGCAAGAAGCCAAAAACATACCACTTCCACGTGCAATGGGAGGACTCTGCACCCTTGTTTCACTCCATGCAGTGCAAGTTAAGGCAATGTAATGTAAGGTAATGTCTCATCAATGTCACATTGCTGACACCTTGTGACCAGTACAGAATACTATATGACTTGTCTTTCAATATTTTTTGACTAACAAGTCATCGTCAACCATTAAAACAGCGATCGTTGATTAATCAAGTAATTTTTGAAAAACCACGACAGAGCAAGGGAGTGATGTTCAAACCGCAATGTAGCGGGGGACGACTGCATGTCATTTTAACATCTGACATTTTTATACTTTCAAACAATAAATAATTCATACAAAAGTAAGATCCACCAATGTTTTTCTTTCATCCTTAAAGATAACATTAGAGTTAGTGTTCAGGTTTTAGTGCTATGGGATCAAGAAGAGTGCAAATCTTTTATCTTATAATTGCACAATAAATTGTAACTTCATTCCATTTAGTCTGTCCTTCACCGAAAGAGAACTTGACCCAGAAGAGCAAATATTGAACAACCTGTTTAATTTGGAATTAAATTTATATCTATAAAAAATGATCAGATAAATGAAGTCCCTGCTCTTTACAGAAGGGCATAGCCAGATTGCAGTGAGTGCCCCACCATTTCCATTTTTAGAAATCGACCTTGGCATCATCTCTGGACACTATTCTACTATACTATGTAGAACTTTGAAGACGTATTTTCCGGGGTGAAGACTCATTTTACGTGACTCATAATTTCATCACTGAGTGTGATTTTGTTTCGTTTCTTATCATCATCTTTCTGTGGAGGTTGCAGTGGTAGCCCGCTGTGAGCGATGAGTGTTCTGAGCATTAAAGCTCAATCCACCAAATAAATCCCCTCCCTAGTTCAGAAACATCTATGCAATTTTATTGAAATGGTCAGCAGACATCTTTGTGGGGACTACTACGATAAATCTGCAGTAAAATTGTCTCTTCAAAATGTGTTTTTATCCTTTCCTTTTTATCCTTCCTGCAGCTGCCCTTATAAATGCTGACACTGTTACTATCTCCAGGTACATCTCGGCTGGGGAGGGGGAAACAGGATTTAGGATGCATGCTAAAAAGAATATAATCTGCAGGGCTACACAAACTGCTCATAAAGTAAACCTTGAGATGTATGTCATCGTTTTCCCTCTATTGCCTCGCTGTCACAGAAGCTGGAAGTGGACTGAGTCAGCTGTAAGCTAATTACTCATTTCTTTGCACTCAATAATAGCAGTTTCTCTCCATCCCCTTGACTTTGCTGACAAAATTTTATCAATACTGGTAAAATTATGAGGTGCGCCGGAGAAAAAACTGCACAAAATCTATACTTTCCTGGCAGTAATACAAGTAGATGACCTAGATAAATTGTTGAAAATAGTTTTTTATTCATTCATTCACTGGTTCAAAGAAGTAGTATGGAATGTCGTAAGAACTAGTTTTAATATAATTACAACTGAAGGTGGGATACACGGTGGCCTAGTGGTTAGTATGTTACCCACACAGCAAAAGATCTGGAAGATCTGGGTTCATATCTCCATCTGGGCATCCTTGTTAGAGTTTGCATGTTGTCCCTGTTTTCTCTGGGTACTCTGGCTTCCTCCCACATTCCAAAAACATGCATGTTAGGTTAATTAGAGACTCTAAAAAGGTGAATGGTTGTTTGTCTTTATGTGCCCTGTCCAGGGTGTACCCTGCCTCTGCCCAGTCAGCTGCGCTCCAGCATACCCCCGCGACCCTTGAGGACAAGCAGCATAGAAAATGAATGAATGAATATACTGAAGGTTAGATTTTTCCCCAGCTCCCTCGCCACTTTGCCATTTGAATTTTACGACTTCACTCTATCACAGTTTTTTGAAAATATATTATTAATAAATCATGTTATGGGCTATTATTCGTCATAAATATGCACATTAAAGCAAATTTACGCATGTTTTGCGTAAATGAAGCATTTTAAAGCATATGGCTAAATGTGGTAAAATACAAATATAAGGCATTCAAAGACGAAAATAATATGTTCATGTTTAAAGCATAGAAAACCTGTTCATAACTTTCTAAATACAGTTTTTAACATTATTACAGCCCTCTAGACGTGAACAAACACCCATATAGTCACGTTTACATTCCTATTACCCAATATAGTAGACATCATAACAGAAGCAAGGCATATACTGTAAGACATAAATAAGACTTGTGCTCGTGTGTGTTGCTATAAATGTGTTCCCAAGGGGAGTTGAGATTTTATCTTGGCGTGGGCTACTGTCGTGATTTTATTAGGGATTTTTCATTTGAGATTACTGTGCTTGTTGTGAGATCATTCAAATCTGCAATAAAAGCCTGTTGTTTCAGCGATCAAGTCCAGTGCTTGTGTGTCAGTAAGATTACCGACACCTAGTGACCAGTACAGAATATTACATATCATTCACAGTGTCTTTAAATGTGTCTTCTGAATGCCTTACATTTGTATTTTTAGTTCAGTTAGTCATTTTATGCTTGAAAATGCATGAAAAAAATGTTTTTTTTTAATAGGCGGTTGTCGACCACGAAACAGCATGATTTATTAATTAATATATTTTTGAAAAAACGTGACAGAGTGAAGCCGTAGAATTAGAACCGTGAAGTTTGTGAGGGACGACTGTACAAACAGGCATTCAAAAATCAACACACCATTCACACCTACGGACAATTTGGAACCTCCAATTAATCTGGGATGTGGTAGGAAGACAGAGTGCCCCATTCTTTCTTTTTAACAATATACCATGCTGTTGATTTGGCCACACATTTTTGGAAACCTTCTTACCAAAGTTGCATGTGCCTGTATCTTCAGATCACATTGCTAACAGAGCTCAGACAAAGTGTGAACCAGCTGCCACTGATGTTTTGTTAAGCACCATCTTGACCTTCCAGCAATGCTGTTGCGTTACTGTTGATGGAATCAGCTCTGCCGCATAATTTCCCTTCGGTGTCGCCTTAACGTCCCCCTGCAATCACTAGGTTTAACCAGTCTGGTTATAATGAGATAAGGGGGGGCGTCCTTGGAGTTGATCCTCAAGCTGCAGGTATAGTATATGGCCCGCCCCTGTATTGTCTATGTCGCTATCTGGGCAAGCAGCCAGCAACTTGGCCAATTATGAGCCCTCTTGTTGCCACACTGACACACAAGTGCATGTCAGCCATTCTGCATAGAAACCTGCGCTGCTTCTTTGTTTGCTGTATTTGATGGAGATGTGCACTGGCAGCTTTGCAGCATAAAAGTGGCTGCAAACGATTTCTCCTCTTTCAAAGGCACCACATTCTGCCCTCTTTTAGGATGGCATTGATTTAACAAAGGTCGGGGGGGATGCAGCACAAACAGCATATTGACAAACCAGTTAAAATGACTTGTGAAAAGTCCTGTTGATGACTGGAGAAAAATCAACAGGAGCTAACCTGTCCTATTTCGAATCCACACACAGGAGCATGTTGTAGCTTCTCTAGGCAGTGCAGCATACGGCATCCAAAGGTTTTAATAATGATATTGAAGATGATGAGAAAATACTCCAAGCTTATCTAACTTTGAAGCACGGCAGCCTTTTCCCCGTTGACACACGCGCCAAAATCCCGCAGGCACTGTCACAGACATACTGCATTTTTCACTCTGCTCGCTGGAAACCAAAGATGTCATTTATGGAGAGATTAAGGAGCATTTAGAAAACACTTTGAGCCACTGGGACCCTGAGGAGGCATCAGCCGCAGCTCCGGCCTCAATCACATACTGTTATTTCCCCCCTGCGCCCAGTACAGACACACACAGACAGCACTCCATATGCAACCCTGCTGCTTGTCTGTTGTCGCCACAGTTTTGCACCATTTTCTATACTTAGATATTTCACTTTTATGCTCTCAGTGCTTTACTTTTTGCTGAAAGTTTTTTTTAGCACTCAAGCAACCCCGCACATACTGTGCATTGAACTTTGAACTGATTCTAATAAAAAGGATTGCTCTCAACATAGAGCTAGATAGATAGATAGCAGTGGCGGGCAGTGAATTTCATACCAGGGCCTTCAGCGGGGCCTTAAGCAACCCAATCCACCTCTTAGTACAGGGTGTTCAAAGTTTTTCCAGCCACATAGTGAAAAATTAAAGGATGCAAGGGCCACTTTGATATTTTGTAAAGCAACACATGTAGATATCCTAAGAAGTTATATATATTGCAAGAAAAAACTGCATCTGAGCTTTGTGATATGCAGTAGGTGAAAAAGCCTATTATTTCTATCGACTTCAGTCTTTGCTCTTTTTTCCCCAATTTTGCTGTTGTTTTTCTTAATTTTCCAAATATTTCAACTTTCTAAATAAATAATCTTCGTGAATTTTCTCCTTGTAATATTATGACATTATTCCCATAATGTTTTGACTTTATTCCCATAATATTATAACTTTTTCCGCCCCAAACGAATTTTCCAAAAATGGCAACTTTATTTTGTTTTTTTTTTGTTTCTCATAATATTACGACTTTTTAAAAAAACAACAGTTTTTTTTTTATATATTTCAACTCTATGTTACTAAATGAACATTATTTTGCCTCATAATATTACGATTTTATTCTCGTTACACTACATTTTTCTCTTAATATTTTGACTTTTTTCTTGTAAAATTACAGCATTTTTTTTCCATTTCTGCTGTTGTTGTTTTTTTTTTTTTATTTAACTTGATTCAACTTTCCTCTTGTAAACTTTCCTCACATAATATTATGACATTATTCTCACAGTAGTTGGACTTTGCTCTCTTAACATAACTTCAACTTAATTTTCCAAAAATTACACACCTTTATTAGCTGTTTTGTTTGTTTTTCATAACATTAGAGACTTTTAAAAAATGTCTTTAATATTTCCACTTTATGCTACTAAAATTTTAATTTTTCGTCATAATATTATGACATTATTCTCATATTTTTCCATGACTGCTGTTGTTTTTCTTTGTTTTTTTGTTAAATTACATTTTAGAATGTGCCAATAAAAAACAGCTACGGGCTGCAAATGGACCCCGGGTACCACCATTATCACGTGACAGTTATACAAAACATTAATAATATATATAATATATGCAGTATATAACCCCAGTTAACCCTTTATCTTCCAATACATTCTCTCTAAACTCACTGATTTGTTCCTATTACCCACACATAATGATGAACTACTCTGTATCTGTCCGAACAGGATCAGTTAGACGCTGTGCTGCTCATGTGGCAAGGCGTCCAAGTGCACTGCGTAACTCTGAGTGTGGCTTATGCCTGCTAACTGGCCGTGTGGGGCAAATCTGAAATTAAAAACAAATGAAAAAACAGCCCCATTGCTAATAGTGTTATGAGATGGCCCAGCACTACTGATTCTGAAGGCCCTGGCCTTGACATGGCAACACATAGAAACTGAAATCTGGCATACACATACACGTATTGGAAGCAGTGCAGCAAAGAGACATGCTACTAAATGAAAATAATAGACTGTTGGGAATAAAATGAACATAATTTCATGGAAAAAATGGTAGAATTTAAGTTGTAAATGTAGGTCAGTGCTTCTGATAGTGTTTAGGCCAGCAGCGAAGGCCTTGCTGGCCCTGATCGCCCGCCACTGATTGACAAACAAACAGACAGACATATACATACAGTAGATAGATAGACGGATTGATACCGTATTTTCTCAAATAGTGGCCTCCACACTAATATACACCATGCCTCAATGAATCACGAGGTACATCGTGCACTGGGTACCAGAGAATGAAGTCAGTTGTCACATAGGTTGGTTCTCACGCTCAATGTATTCCGCCACCAGAGGGCGGTGTTTGTGGGATGCAAAGCTAACCTCCAGTCTTCCCTGGAGTAAGACAGCTGACCATCAGGTGAGAATACTTTTTTATGTTTTTCCATGTCAGATTGCAAATATTCAGCTCCTCTGTATTTGTCTTGTAGGCTTGTACACAATGGGTTTATACACAACACAGGTTTTACTTAAAAGTATGAAGGGAAAGTTACAGTTTAGATCAGGGTTGCCCAAAGTGCGGCCCAGGAGTCGGCCCCCAGCCGTTTTTTTATTGGTCTGTGGCACATTTTAAAAATAGAATTTAACAAGAAAACCAGAAAATAAAAAACAACAACAACAACAAAAATTGAAAAATCAGCAGTAATTTTACAAGAATAGAGTGGAAATTTAAGAGAAAGAAGTTGGAATCTAACAACAAAAGTTGTAATTTTATGAGAAGAACGTCGCAATATTATGAGGAAAAATATGTTGTTTAGTTCAGTGGCATAAAGTTGAAATATTAAAGAAAAAAATGTTTTCTTGATGTTGTAATATTACAAACAACACAAGGAATAAAGTTGTAATATTTGGAAAATTAGGCTGAGAAAAATGTTATAATATTATAGGAGTAAAGTCAAAATATTACGGGAATAAAAAAACAAACAAAAAAAACAGCACAAATGGAAAAAAATAGCAGGAATTTTACAATAATAAAGTCAAAATTTTAAGAACCATATATTCCAACAAGAAAAAAGTCACAATTTTACGAGAATAAACTCGCAATATTCTGAGGAAAAATAATGCCGTTTTAGTAACAACGAATATTTTAAAAACAAAACAAAATAACGCTGTAATTTTTGGAAAATTAGGTTGGACAAAAAGTCATATTATGGGAATAAAATGATAATATTACAAGAAAAACATTTCAAATTTTTTTTAGAAGAAAGCTGAAATATTTGGAAAGAATAAAAAACAGCAAAAATGATAAAAGCAAAGAGTGAAGTTGATACTAGGCTTTTTCACCTACCTGTATATCACAAAGCTGAGATGCAGTTTTTTCTTGAAATATATCTAACTTCTTAGCATATCGACATGTGTTGCTTTACAAAATATCAGAGTGGCAAGGTCCCATCCTTTCATTTACCACCATGTGGCCCTCGCTGGAAAACGTTTGGACACCCCTGCATTAAGTTATGTATTTGTCAACGTCACTGTCAATTCCATTTTCACATTTAGTTCTGCCTTCTTGCCTTTTTTTAAATATTAAAGCAACATGATGACTATTTTTTTCTTTACAAAAAAAAAAAATCACAACATTTCTAAATTTAATTTCCTTTCACCATATTAAAAGATATGTAAAAATATCAATGTGGCCCCAGGCATCTTGGAAAGAGATGGCCCTCGGTGGAAAAAGTTTGGACACCCCTGATCTATAACATACCATGCACCATGCATCAGTACCTAAGCCATCTTAGCTAATAAACACAATTAAGAAGAAATAGCTTTAAAAAGCATCCAGTCCAAACACATGCTGAGAATTTGAGGGCGTATTTTTGCAGTCATAATCCTGCACCCCGAGGCAGGGGTTATCCCGGACCGACATGGTCCAGCAAATCTGCGGGATGAAAGCATGGATGAATGCCTTTTAGTGGTTGTTTCTGAAATATGAATCTCTTGTTTTTTTCTTTGCTCATTTTCCACACTACATTTTGCAGGCTATGATCTGCAAAAGAGCAGAAACTCAAAATGTCATCATCAGGACATGGAGAGCCGTTTACGTCCAGTCATTTCAAGTCTAATCATTGCAATCATGAACACTGAAGCTGAACGCTCAGTAGCTACAGTGGTGTGAAAAAGTGTTGGACCCTTCCTGATTTCTTAGTTTTTTGCATGCTTGTCTCACTTAAATGTTTCAGATCATCATACAAATTCAAATATTCGTCAATGACAACACAACGGAACACAGAATGCAGTTTTTAAATGAAGCACAGAGACTGTCCACCTACCTGGAGAAGAACAATTACATTGATCCTACACAGAAGGCCGGCATCCCAGGGTTCTCTGGTTGCTTGGAGCATACCAGATTCAAACTGCTAAGAAGGACAAAAGAGACCTCCATGTAACCTTCCTCGACTTGGCTAATGCCTTTGGATCAGTTCCTCACAACCTCCTCTGGGAATGCTTTAACATCTTCCATATTCCATTATCCATCACTGCTCTAGTGAAAGCCTACTTTGAAGACCTGCAATTGTGCTTTACAACAGCCGACCACACAAACTCATGGCAGCGTCTAGAAGTAGGCGTCATGGCAGGCTGCACAGTCTCACATCCGGGATTCACAATGGCCATGGAAATCATCATCAGGGCCTCTAGATGGGTGGTGGGAGGTGGGCGAACAAAAAACAGAACCCGCCTTCCACCTAGCCAAACATTCATGGATAACATGACCACGCTGACCACGACTGCAGTATGCTCCAGGCTACTACTTGCAGGAGAACATCAGATGGGTCCGGATTACAATCAAGCCAAATAAGTCACGACGCATCTCAATAGTCAAGAGAGAACTTAAAGGGATAGTTTGGATTTTTTTTTTACATGAAGTTGTATGACATCCCCATCAGCATTGCAGCCCAATAACAGAGACTTACGCCCCACTTGGTCTCCTAAGTCCAGTTCTGGTCAGATTTCTGTGATGAAGAACTTAGTTCCACTTAGTTGCTGGGGACAATTAAGTAAAGAGTTTGGCTCCTTAAAGCAATATGCGTTCAAAAGATTAAAACATTTGCATCACAAAAATGCCTTCTCAAATAACTCAAACCTCACAAAACGCTCGGCGATCAATAAACTGAAGAAACAAGGGTGGTCATAATCTTTTCCATGACTATTTGTGAAATATGCCCATTTTTACTGTATTTTATGTACAGAAAGATAAATGACAGGACACAATTATATATACTATATATATATATATTATTTAATAGTAGCAGAACATTTTAATCCCACTTTAAGGGTATTTATTATGAGCCATGAAGGGTTGTGTTCAAAGACACCATGAAATTTAAGATGAATTCACATGCTTTGTGTGGAGCTGTGTTTTCTGGGACTTCCGAGCATACTTAAATGCAGCAAATGTTACTGAAATTATATGAGTTAAAATAGTGAGCAATAAGAATATCCACTTACCAGTACTGTTTTTCTTTGTCTGTTTATTGAGACCACACATACACGCATAATAAAGAAAGTGGTGATGTTCGGAGTGTCCTTGAACGCACCTCATGGTCGTCTAGTGACAGTGAGGAAGTGATGCTCCTATGACAAGCGGGCAAGAAACGTGTTGGTGAGTCGGAGATATGTAGGTCAGAATAAAGGTCAGAATAAAGTTATACAGTAAAAGAGCGTCAGCCTCTGTGTGGGGATGCTGTTGCGCCTCGGTCTGCCTTCATAACAGAACAGTGTGGCTTTAAATGATGCAATTTTAACAAGATTAATGAACTAAATTAGTTACCGTGCTATTTTTGAAAGCCGGAGTTCTTAGTGCAGGTTTGAATTATCACATAACAGGCACAATAATCCCGACTAAAAGCAGTTGCAGGCGTTACCTACGCAAAGCTGATACTCAACTCTGAATCTCTGACGTCACTTCCTGTCCGCCCGCCACGGCGCTCCCCTAGGGAACACATTTACAGCAATACACACAAGCACGAGTGTTCTTTAAGTCTTAAATGGCTTTTTTACTCTTATTATGTCTACTACTGTATATTGGGTGATACTAGTGTGAAGGTGTTATTCTGGGCTCTAATAATGTTAAAAAACGTATTTAGAAGGTGGTAAACAGATTTTCTATGCTCGACCTAAAAAAAATTCAATTTATAAATAAAGAATCCTTCGAGGAAATCCACTCACCACGGTCGAGTCCTCATTTATCCCGCGATAAACGAGAGATTACTGTACATGGAAGCTGTATTTTCCGCCCTGTTCTCTTGTTCGTTGCCATGTTCCTCTAAATTGTTGTATGTCGGCCTGCTATTAAGCTTCAATCAGTCTCCTCCTCTTTTCCTTCTTCTCTTTCTCTCCATTCCTTCTTTCATTTCCAGTCACATACAACCTCGGCCACATCACTACCTCAGGGCTGACGTGGCCGCCGATGCTAACAAATGACAACTGTCCCCACTGACAGCAGGTCCATCTATCTGTGTCACAGTAATTGAATTTCATAAATACAATAAGAGGGGTCTGTTATGAGGGGGCCTGTAGGTCTGGTGTCCCCTGCATTGTGGTTGTGTATTATCAACACACAAATGCACAGATGTGTGATTATTGCGAGACGTAAGTACTGAGCTTTGAGATGAATAATGAACAGAAAGTCGATATAGCGGCACTTTTCTTTTTTCATATTGGAAAAGGAGGTTGCCAGAGGCATGACAGTAAGTCAGTAGCATTACGCAAACATACCGCCACTGACTTCCATTGTTTGTGATTATAGTACAGTATATCCCCTCTTTTGGGGGGGGTTACTTTCTGGAAACACCAGAAAACGGCAAACAAAGAATGCAAATAATTGATACGCCCATAAAAATGTCTATTTTTGACACACGACTCGCTCCCCCTTCCTTCCAAACCATTTTCCGTTTGGTGCCTAGTACTTGACCTATCTCCATTTAATACACGTCTGGTCAAAATGTATTGTTGGATCTTAAGGAGGGTCTAAGTAGAGCTTCCAAATGCAAAAAGAGGAAATGGGAGTGAGACAAAAAAAAATTAAGTAAGCAATTTATTGCAAGCAAGTATTAAAGTGAAATAAGGTGTTCATCAGCTGATCAAAAGTCCATAGCTAAAAAAAAGAAAAAAAACGCCATAAAATAGAATTTTATATGAACATAAAATGTTGAAAAAAGGAGTCAGTGATGAGTAGCTGCGCCATTCTTGTTAATCATCTGAAAAATGGGTTTGGGCATGCTTGATGCCAGTGTTTCCAGGAAATAGTGGGAATGTTGCTCCAGGTGGTGAAGATGGCTTCACGAAGGGCATCCACTGTCTGTAACTGATGTCCATTTTTGCAAACTTCCCTTGCGACACAGACGAGGGCCTTCAGTCATGAGGGATCCCCCTGCAACATCTCCACACAGCCAGCTGCCGTTTCACGCCCCTGCACAACCAGAAGCTGCATTGTTCGTTTGAAAGAAAAAGCAGTCCAGATCATGATGGTATCCCCTCCACTGTGCCGTGTGGAAAACATCTCAGGTGGGATCTCCTTGTCATGCCAGTAACGTCGGAAGCCATCAGGACCGTCAAGGGAAAATAAAACTTTCTAAATTCCAAATGGGCAATATTGCGGCGTTGTGTCACAATGTTCAAAGAGAGAAAGCTTTTTTTCCTTTGCCACCAAGAGATCATGAGTGTGAAACATGACACAAAATCATTAAATCCACATTTTTTCCAAGATTTTGCCTTTTAAAGGCTGTCTCAAACTTCTTTCCCTTCACTTAAATGCTTGTTTACAATAAAAAAAAAAAAAAACTGTCGCACTCCCGTTTCTTCTTTTTGCATTTCGAAGCTCTACTTAGAACCTCCTTAAGATCCAACAGTGCAAAATGTAAATTCTTGCACTTTTCCAACTGATGTTAAAATGTTGATCAGGAGTGTATAAATAAACAATGTTTTTGGACGGTAAACACTACAGGGGACCAAAACTGCCTTTTGAAAAACTGCAAGAGACATGGCCCCCTTAACAGTATTTTCAGCTGGAACAGATGCTGTTCAAGGACCATATGCTCAACAGAAAGCATCTAATTAGCAGTTAAACGAGCAAAGCACTGACATGCACAGCTCCCTCAGAAGTGGAGTTAATCCTTGTTGATGCGCTTTGAGGAAGTATTGATCCACAGACGCATCAAGCTTTGCTCCGCGGATGCGATCAACCAAGTCACTTTACACTCTGCAAACTCACCCCGGAGATTTCACTCAACAACAAAGAGTCAACTGACTGTCTCCAAAAGATGATAAATACCTTAAGAACTCTTTCTCTCAATGGAGATTATGTTTCTTCTGAGATGAAGCAGGAAAAGCAGCTGGCGCAGATCACAACTCTCTCGATGCCACCGTAAGAAGCTTCCCTGCGAGCGAGAAACAGCGAACTCGGCTCACAAACAAGACGAAAATCATAGCTTTAATGTACGTGCACGAGCAAAACAATGTCCTGACTGGAAATTGCCTCATCTGAAATACCAACGAAAATGATGTATTAAGAACTTCTTAATACATCATATCACATCATAGAAATCCCCACATACCACAAATATTCCTACTAAGGGATAACAATCGAGTAATGTGACTGGGTGTTTAGCAAGTGCTTTTTCTGTTTGTGATCTTTTCATAACCGGGGAAAAATTCTATATTTTTGTCCCAATAAGTGTTGAATATTTATTTGATTGAGCTGAAATTGTTGTGTGATATTTAACGTGCGGAAGATGTGTTTTTGCATAACAGCATCAATGGGAATGCTTGTCTTTTAGCATTCACATAATAATGCTTACTATTACCATTACTGTAATAATACTTTTTAAAAACAAAATAAGAGGACAGATGAGCTTTTTGACCTCCAATTTATTATCCCATAAAATAATAAACATAATAAATACATTCGAGTTCATGTGTTACCAATAAATGAATGAATAAACTGTACGCGTACAGTATATGGTTTATCTTTAAAAACAACACATCCTTAACGTCTAACAAAGAAGCTAGCTTGCTAAGTTACAAAATGACAACCGGAGCCGGAAGTCAGCTACTCTCCAAAATGTTAACACAAAACACGTTTTTATAGTTTTACATGCATAAAACAATTGTAAATGCATATAAATGACGAATTCAAGAGACAAATGAACGTTTAAGGTTACGTTTACCTTCATTAAAGACGTGATTCTTGATGTAAATGTTTCCAAAGACACGATGTGGCAGTGAGACACCATACAGTCACCCGTTTCCTGTTTTGTCATTATTTCTTGAATTCATAGGTGTTTCTCGCCTTCTTAACCAAAATGCTTGCACTTGCAACTTTCTTTGAATACAGAGTGATGAGTGAGACCTCCCTGTCAAGATACCAAGAGTTACAGTGCAAATCCAATCTATATAAATATGAACAACATTTGTTTTGATATTGTGCTTGAAAGAAATATGATATCGATAGCGGACTCCGCTCTAAAGACGTGCCAAATTGTACTCTAAATTAAAAATGTACGTAAACCAAGGCAAAATTTTGGTGTAAATTTTTTGTTAACTGAAAAAAAGGGTAAGCGGAGAAGACGCTATGCATTTGGAACAATTTTGTGCACACAAAGGTATATTTGTAAAACTATAGAACTGGGTTTGGGGTTAACATTTTTGGCTTTCTGGAACAGATTCATTGTATTTACATTATTTCTTATGGGAAAAATATATTAGTTTCGGTTAGGGTTGGCCCTTCCGGAGCAAATAAATGACACTAACCAAGGTTCCACTGTAATCAGAACAACTCCAAAAAAGGATAAATGTAGTCTATATATTGAGAGAAATTGTAGTAATCCAGCAAAATCATTTAACCCTTTTGCAAGTCATTCATTACTGTGGTAACCTTGTGCAATATAAATAATCACAACCACTTCAAATAAGTATGGAAATATTGACAAAGTCAGACAAATTATAGTAACACAGCGGAACAGGAGTGATGGGACAAAAAAGCACCAGAAGGGGAAATCACACCCAAATCCAACACAGTACCAATGGCCTTGCGTAAGTACGCCCTTAGTTCTCTAAGCAATCATGCATGCCCATTAAAAGCCTTAAATTGGTCAAGTAGTAAAAAAATATCCCAGTTTACAAGTTGCTTGAGCAATATATCCTCCAGCTTATAGAGCGGGGCCTTTGGAGGTGATTAGTCTTTCTAAGATGCAGTCAATAGCATTCGTTGGAGGAGATTATTCCTCACATCCCGGGATCAATGAGTGTCTTTCCAGGCTGTGCTTGTACTTTGTCATTTTCCCTCCCTTCTAGTGAAGAGAGTGCTCTACTAATGGATTTCAACACTAAACTGATGACGGAACATTTATTGGCTTATCGGGACAAATCACATTTTTAGGGCCAGCTCTACGAATCAGTACTCGTCTCTGGAACTGGGTAATAGGATAAACAAGACCATGTTATATGTGTGTGTGTTTGTGAGCGTGTGAATCCACCATTGCCAGTGCAAAATCAAGATACTCCAGAATACATTTGTGAGAGTGTAATTTTTTGGTGGGTGTATTTTAACAGGGAGAAAATATCAACAAGAATTCCAGAAAATAACATTAAATAAGGGTTATAACTTAGTTGGTCTTTGATTGCAGTGTGAAATTTGAATGAAATAAGTATTTCATCCCTGAGCAAAATGTGACTTACTACTTAGAAACTCTTGTCCGCGTTTTGACAATTTTCTATTCATAAAGATTGTCCACAGAAACCAAATTGTCTTTTGTTTATTGTTGCCAAAGCTTTGAGAAAGAACTCATTGAGCAGAGAGGACATACAACATTGCTGTCTACCGGAGAGTGCCTGGACACAAAAAGGACACACAGGCTTATATCATGAGGACGTAAAAGCACATACATAGGGGCTTTTCATGCAGAAGAGACACTTCTTCTCCCGAGATAAGGAACAATACATCAGAAGAACCGCCGGGCCACTAGGATACCTCTGGCTGACCGAGGTCACTGTGTGACTCTGTCCGTCTCACAGCAGAGACACTGAAAAAAACATATGAGGGCTGTTAGACTGTTTAGTCTAAACTTGGGAGAAGAAAAGATTACTAAAATATTAATCTGCAAGCACAGAGGGCAGATGTTTTCTTGTCAACAGAGGTTGCCCATATCTCAGGAGGGATTTTGGTCCACTCCAGGATCTCAGTGAGCTTGTTCTTGAGCAACTCCTTTGCTGGCTTGGCCATATGTTTATTGGCCCATACAAAACAGGACAGGAGGCTCTCATCCAAGATTCTACAAGGTACATTTCACATTTGAACCGATACGGTATCGGATGCCAACACTCCACGGAGATCGGCGTTTCGGCACCGAAACATGGTACCTTTTGATATTACGTGAGTCGGTCCTCGGTAGTAACAACCGAATTCGGCTGCTGCCCATAAAAGCACCATTTCGTTACCGATCTCTAGATTCTATGGTACATGGCAGAGAAACAGCCCCAAAGCAGAATGTTTCCACCTCCATGTTTGACAGTGGGGATGGTGTTCTTGGGGTCATATTCAACATTTCCTCCAAACACGGCAAGTCAAGCTGAGATCAATTGTGGTCTCATCAGACCACATCACATTCTTCCAAGCTTTGTTTAAGTCATTCGGGTGTTCATTGGCAAACTTTGGACTAAATTACAATAAACCTACCATAAAAATTCTAGACTGTATACTGTATATGTTTCTAAGGGGGCAAATTTACAAAATCAGCGGGGGATCAAATAAATATTGGTCCATGGTACTGTATATGCATCTGTGTGATAATAATAAGTAGCTTTGAATAAATGCAAGAAAAACAGCACAGATTGGCGACCATTATCGACTGACCCCACCATCATGCAGGATGTGACATGGTATTCATTCCCAACTGAAAACGCAACTGTGATAATTACCGTCATCATATTTTCGCTTGTAAGTAAAGGATACGAGCATATGTCAGATAGATATTCATTTGCCATCGGCATGCAGATGCATATTCAATATGACGTTCCTTTTCACTCTTGTATAATCCGTCAGCTTCCACCGGCAGCATCGTAATATTAAACCTTTTTCAAAACATCAATGGAACGACCAAAAAATAAATAAATAAAGACAGTTTTGTTTACTGGTCCTGAAAGATGAATGCAGAATGTGCCAGCCATGCAACACATGAAAGATTCTCTATTATTTTAATAAACAGCATGATACACCACACAAGGTGGCCTTCACTGGGGGTTTTATCTGTTTGATCATGGTAAGATTTTGCAAATTGTGGGGACTGTCATGGAAATGCGACTGTGATGATGTTCTTTGTGACTGGAGAAAGGGATGGAAAAGGGGTTAAAGCAGGGGTGTCCAAACTTTTCCCGCTGAGGGCCCCATATTGAAAAATGAAAGGATGCAAAGGCCATCCATCCATTTCCTGTACTGCTTGTCCTCACCAGGGTTGCAGGGGTGTGCTGGACAATTTAACCTAACATGCATATTTTTGTGGGAGGAAGCCGGAGTACCATGAGAAAATCCATGCAAACTCCCCACAGAGATGCCCAAACGGAGACACGAACCCAGATCTTCCAGATCTTCTTACTGTGTGGCCAACATGCCAACAATGCGGTCTGGCGAGTCAGCCAGGATGCAACTTTGACACTTTGATATTTTGTAAAGCTAAGAAGCTAAGAAGTTGTGTATATTTCAAGAAAAAACTGCATCTCAGTTTTGTTATATAGGTGAAAAAGCATATTATTAGTATCAACCACTTTGCTTTTTTCTTCCATTTTTGCTGCTGTTGTTTTTTTTTAATTTTCCAAATATTTGAATTTATCAAATAATCTGTATCAATTTTCTTCTCGTAATATCCACAATATTTAGGCTTTATTCACATAATATTATAACTTTTTTCCCCAATCTAATTTTCCAAAAATTATTATGACTTTTAAAAAATGACGTCTTTGTTTAATATTTAACCTTTATGCTACTAAAATGATGTTATTTTTTCTCATAGAATTTTGATGTTATTCTTCTAAAATCAGTTAAAATTTTTCTTATTATTATTTTGGCTTTATTGTTGTAAAATTACAGCTGTTTCTTTTCACTTCTGCTAGTTTTTTTTGTTTGTTTTACAACAGTTTCAACTTTCTTCTTGTACAGTTTCATCTTGTGATATTATGACTTTATTCCCATATTTTGACTTTATTCCCATAATATAACATATTATAACTTTTTCCCCAACCTAATTTTCCCAAAATGATATGACTTTTAAAAAAACAATGTATATTTTCATTAATATTTCACCCCTGTGCTACTAAAATGACATTATTTTCCCTCATGAGTCGGTTCTCGTAAAATTGCGACCTTTTTTCTTGTTAGAATACAACTTTTTCTCTTAATATTTTTACTTCATACTTATTCAGCTGTTATTGCTTTTTTCGTATCGGCTGTTTTTTGGGGGGGGGGGTTTCAAAATATTTCAACTTCCTTCTTGTAAAGTTTCTTCTCGTAATTATGACTTTATTCCTGTAATATTTTAGGTTAATTGGCGACTCTAAATTGTCCATAGGTATGAATGAGTGTGGAAGGTTGTTTGTCTATATGTGCCCTGCGATTGGCTGGCGACCAGTCCACGGTATACCCTGCCTCTCGCCCATAGTCAGCTGGGATAGCCTCCAGTGTGCCCCCGTGACCCTAATGAGGATTAAGCAGCATATCAAATGAATGAATGTTACAATAAGGTTATTTTTCCTCATATTAAGATGTTGTTCTCATAAAATTACGACTTTTTCTTGTTAGATTGCAACTTTTTCTCTTAATATTTTGACTTCATTCTTGTAAAATTACTGATTTTTTTTTTCATGTTTTTTGTGAAATTGTACTTTTAGAATGTGCCCTGGGCCAATAAAAAAAACAACTGCGGTCCGCAAATGGGCCCCAGGCCGCACTTTGGACATCCCTGGTCTAGGGCATAACGGATTAGTCCATTAATCCAAACAACAAGATTCAGATTAATCGACTGGGAAAATAATCGTTAGCTGCAGCCCTATTTATATTGATTCCAAAGTCAGGGAGTGAGTCATTGGACACAGGAAGGCTTTGGGGGGAAAAAGCCAAAGGATTTGACTGAGAGCCAATCGTAGTTTTTGCTCTTTACTTATTTTTTGCATTATTGACTTTATTTGTGCTTTAACAATTATGTGTATTGTTAAATTGTTTAAAAAAAATAAGATCCTTTTTCCCCTCTTTCTTCTGATTATAATCATTAGAATCACAATAAATCAGAAAATCATTCAAGGATCTTGAACATTTTTAAGTAAAAAGTATCAGTATCAACACTGGTGTCGACATTACTGGCTCGTATTTACGTGGTATAGTTATTATACCAAAATGTGCAGTATCGCCCAGCCTTGGTTGAAACTGCTGCCCCCTCACCTCCCACCCCACCCCGCCACACCATAGGTTTTACTACTCATTACTGCCATCTGCTGGCTCCTAAAAAAAACTCATGATTAAAACTTTCACATCCCTTTCCCTCGCTAGCTACTTGGACAGCCTTCCTCTCACAGTCATGGAGTACAGCGCGTGTGAGGAACCCGTTGATTACCATCTCTGCATTCATCTGTTGCTATGCCACTGTATTTTGCGGCCCCGTTCTCTAAGAAATCATTGCACCGGAAGCTTTCAGGGTCTGACAACAAGGCTAATGGGTTCTCTGCTCTCGGATCACTCGAGAGCTCCAGGACTCTCATTCACAAGCAGGAATTCTATGTTTGCTCAAATTGTTTTCATTAGAGGCTCCCAGGCTATCTTAGAGGAAATGACACAATTTTGCTATCAGATTCTCGGGGTTAGGAATACATAATTCGTTCAGGGGTGTCCAAAGTACTGCCAGGGGGCCATTTGCGGCCGGAGGCTGTCTTTATCGGCCCGAGGCACAGTCTAAAAATGTAATTTAACAAGGAAACTTAAAAAAAAAACCAACAACAACAGCAAAAATGGGAAAAACAATCCATCTACCCATTTTCTATGCCGCTTATCCTCATTAGGGTAGCAGAGGTATGCTGGAGACTATGCTAGTCGAGAGGCGGGGTACACCCTGGACTGGTCGCCAGCCAATCGCAGGGCACATATAGACAGTCATTCACGCTCACATTCATACCTATGGACGATTTAGAGTCGCCAATTAACAGAACGTGCATGTTTTTGGAATGTGGGAGGAAACCGGAGTACCCGGAGAAAACCCACGCAAACACGGGGAGAACATGCAAACTCCACACAGAAATGCCCAGCGGAGATTCGAACCCAGATCTTCCCAATCTCCTGACTGTGTGGCCTGTGTGACTGTGTGCTAAACACTCAACCACCGTGCGGCCCGGAAAATCAATCAAAAGTCAAAATATTAAGAGAAGAGTTGTAATCTAGCAAGGAAAAAAAGCCATACTTTCACAAGAATAAAGTAATAGTATGAGGAAAAATGCCATTTTAGCAGCATGAACTTGAAATATTAAAGAATTTTTAAAGTAAAAAACACAACCTTGGATTTATGGAGGTTTTTTTAATTACAGCAGTAATCCCTTGTTTATGGCGGTTAATTGGTTCCATGCCTGAACGTGATATGTGAGTATGATTCCTTCTTTATAAATTGAATATTTTTATGGTTAGATCATAGAAAACCTGTTTACGACTTTCTATGTGTTTTTTTTACCTTATTATAGCCGTCTAGACAGGAAATAGCACCGATATAGTCACCTTTACATTACTATTACCCAATAAAGTAGGCATAAGAAAAAATAAGACATTTACAACAAAAATAAGACTCATGCTTGTGTGTGTTGCAATTTCGGACATGTGGAGGGTTGAGTTTTAGCCTTGAGTGAATGGGATGACAGACGCAACAGCAGCCCGTGTTATTATTATGATTATTATGTTATTATCATTGTGCCTTTTGTGAGATCATTCAACCCTGCAATAAAAGTCTGTTATTCCGGCGATCAAATCCGATGCTTGTGTTTATCACCGAACATTACAGTGACATTACTGACACCTAGTGACCAGTATAGACTACAACATTTCATCACCATCTTTGAATGTATCTTAAGAATGCCTTAATAGTTTGAATTCATTCTCCTAAAATCCCAGCTGTTTTATTCATTCTGCTGTTGTTGATTTTTTAATTTTTCCAACGATTTCAACTTTTATTTTTAATTATGTTAATTTTTTCACATAATATTACAGTGATATTCTTAGATTACAACTTGTTTCTCTTAATATTTTTGACTTTTTGTAAAACTACTGCCGAAATCAGTCACGGGCCGCAAATGGCCCTCACTTTGGAAGTCATGGCCTCGCTAACAATAAAGTCTGGTAACAATTCAATTGACCGCTAGGGGGAGATGTAACATAAATACATTTCGACTGAAAACTTAACTGCAGTGAATAAAAATCTTCAGTTATCAGGTGTTTGTTAGTTTTTTGTATTTTAGATATTAAATGGATTTTCATATTTGTATGAATTTGAATACTCGCCCTTTAAGGGACTTAATCGAGATATCAAATAACGACATGTATTAATTAATTTCACCTTTTGATTCTGACGGCTGGTTTTCTACTCTGCTGTTTTGATGCAATTCCAAAAGATGAATACATAAATAAGATTAAAAAACAGTAAAGCATATGGATTAATTATTTTGTTGTTGGACGTTTTGTTGAAACTTGTATTTTAATTTTAACCAATAATTATGCTTTACGCTAGTAGATTTTTTCAGACGCTTTATTGTGTCATGGCATATTTGACAACAGCAGTGTGTTGTCAACAATGTTAGCTCTAGGACAAGTATCCAGCGGAACCATGTTGCGGACACACGTTTCTACACGACGACGAACTATTTTGCAGCTTGTCTTTAGGTAGTTAATGTATTATTTTTCCTATGTACTCATCATAGGGAGGCGTTTTCATGAGTATGGATGCTCCGATTGAGTGACGTTATAACGTAATACTATATATAATATTTCATATATAATATGGTATCCGTTTGAGTAACTGATTGGCATAGCAGCAAGATTAGCTACATCATGCTAAAACCTTTAAGCACTTGTAGGCTGTTTTGTAATTTAAAGTCACTTAACGCGACAAGGCATAGCTCGAGTAAATGCCCGAGTGATGAGGCTATTAGAAGGTTTATTTCAGAGAATACAGAAACTGTTGGCGAGCACAGTTTGACACCAGAGATTAAGTTAAGACTTTTTACTCCAAACTGTACATTTTGGTTTGAAAGACCAGAGCTATGGCCTTTTGATGACCCATATTGGGCCATATACTGGCCAGGTGGACAGGCACTTTCAAGGTAAGCCTTTTTAATAAATAGCATGGTCTGTCGTGAATAGCATGAATAGTTTTGTTTTGCCTTTTAGCTAGCCTACACCAATCGAAGTTGTCTCGCTGTAGGTATCTCCTGGACAATCCTGGCGTATGTAAGGGAAAGTCAGTCTTGGATGTGGGCAGTGGCTGTGGAGCGTCAGCCATTGCTGCAAAACGGTGTGGCGCTGCTCGTGTCGTTGCTAACGACATTGACCCCGGTGAGAACTGTCATACCGGAAGTCTCTGTGTATAAAACATTTATTAACATGTGACTAGATAATGTTCACAAGTGTGTGACACTAGACTCCTGAAAAACGGTTGTTATGTAGACTTAGCGGGCATTTATTTGTTAAAATAAAGATTTTAATACAATAAAAAATTGTGTCAGGCTGATTGCTAAATGGAGCCTTCTGCCACTGGTGAGTATGTGGACAGAGACAACACAGGAAGTAGTGGGAAAAGCACACCAAAATAAGAGCATAAGGACTGGGATGTAAAATGTTTAGTAATAACAGCAAGGTGGACCAGGTTGTCAACATAAGCTGTATTATAAGTATTATATATCATATATATATATATCATATATATATATATATCATATGTTGGTTTGTCAGGAATTTAAAAGCGAGTCACTTTTTGCTCCACAGTTGCCGCTCTCGCAACCCGCATGAACTTTGAGCTGAACGGTCTGGAGTCGCCTGCTTGTGTGACAGGAAACATGATTGGTTCATATCCTTGCAGCTTTGACCTGATCCTCCTTGGCGACATGTTTTACGACGAGGCCCTTTCCTATAGCCTTCACACTTGGTTGGACCGCTGCATTAAAACCAACAGCAGCCAAGTTCTCATTGGAGACCCCGGCAGATCCCAGTTCGAGGAGAATGGCATCCGAAGACACTTGTGGAAGCTTGCCCACTTTGAGCTGCCCAAGACTGTACAAGAGGAAAACTATGGTCTTTCTTGCAGCAGTGTTTGGTCTTACCATCCTGAACTGGCCAAAGACCCTTAAAACAGCTGTAAAAGACTTTCTGTAATAGAAATTGAAATAAACAGTGAGAAGCAACAAAGGTTTGTCGTGTTAGTTTTAATCCTGCAGGACTGGGGAGGTGCACACAGAATCTGTGAGGTCTTTCCAAGTTAAATGAGTTATAGCTGTACTATCTCTTCCACAGGTAGAAACGCTCCCATGATGCATATACTGTATCTTCCACATATACTTAAAGGTGCATCTCGATAAATTACAATCGCTCCGAAAAGTTACTGTATTTCAGTTGTTTGTAGCAGTTAGTCAATGTTTTTCATTTGCTGTAAGATTTTAGGTAAGAGTTGTTTTCCTTTTCCGGCGCAAGCCGCATAGTGAAAAATAAAGGGATGGAAGGACCACTTCCATTTTTTGTAAACATATGCTAGGAAATTACATACACTAGGTGCCCAATTTACGAACATTCGACTTGCAAACATTCGGAGATACGAACCAAAGCTGACTGATCTATATTTTCATGTATTTTGCAACTCCATATTTACACAGCTACATGCTTGACCAGTAGAGGGCACTGTGACACTGCTCATGGGACCAACGGGTAGCGGAAGACGCTGGGGAGAGAGTGTAAGCTAAAAAAAAAGCTGTAAAGCTAAATTGTAGCTGTATGATGCAACCCGGACAGAGCCAAGGGAGAAACCCCGGAGGGAGGGAGACAACCGCCAGCCAGGAAGCAGAGACTAGCCAGATGTTTTTATCAAATGTTTATATTAGCAAATGTTTATATCTAACGGCCCCCCCGTCACCCCTTTGCACTGACAACATGTGCTGAATGAAAACAGCAGGAGTTTCATAATGATCTCACCGGATATGTGGGAAAAAAGGAGCGAGGAGGCGGGATTGTAATTTTTCAGCACCACACGTAAAAGCAATCAATCACATTTTGACAGTTTTTCACCTATTACTTTTACTGATTCTATTTTTATGACACCACATTATGTCACTTTGTGGGTCCTATATTCTCTTCAATTAATTAAATTAATTAAATAGACGTTAACCCAATCAATTTTTCCCATAAGAAATAATGTAAATCCAATTAAGCCATTCTAGAAAGCCATAAATGTTAACACAAAGCTAATTTTTATAGTTTTACATGCAGTAAACCATTCCAAATTCATATAAATGAATGAAACGGATAAATGAACATTTAAAGTTATGTTTACCTTCATTAAAGACGTGATTCTTGATGTAAGTGTTCCCAAAGACATACTGTGGCAGCGAGACAGCGCACGGACACCACCTTCCTGGTTTTTTTTGCCAAGAGCTATTTCTTGACTTAAATAGGGTTTCTCACCATAGTAACCCAAAATGGAGCCACATAAAATTGCAAGCATCTTGTTTTTGAATACTTGGCCCTGGTGAAATACGTAAAGGGGCGTGATGGCAGCACCAAGGAGCAATCCCGTGGTAGTCCGATGTACCACAGTGGCCAGGCAAGAAGAGAGTGACTATAAGGATCTGTTTTATGTGCGCACAGCCCAAGGCTGTTCTTGGAATCTGTTTTTAGTCCTACAGGAAATTGCAGAAAACTGTTGCAAAGAACGGCATTTTTTTTTTTTATTGAACGACTCAAAACCAACAAAACAAAATAATTACGAATTCTGCAAGCACTGCTTACAAGCAGTAAGCAGTAAGTAAGTAATACAAAACATCACATATGACTCAAGTAAACAATTGACATGGTATATAAAAAGAACAAACTGCCAAAATAAAAAAATATATATTTCTATAAAAATATAAACATGGCTATGTCACAGGCTTGTTCTTCTAAGGCAATAGGAAGCATGCCTTGAGGTCACGCGAACCAAAAATACTTATACAAAAAAAAAAAACAGTGTAATAGTGAATCATTCAACTCTTTCACAGCTTCATTTGCTCAGAGGATTTAAAAAAAACAAAACAACAAATACTGTACATTAAGTTTTCCCGTAGCTACCGAGTTATTGATAGCTGTGACATCTCCATGTATTTCTTCTGAAACTCTGCGAAGACATTGGAGCTTCTGGAGGTGGCACGATGGGGTTCAGGATAGTACTCCTTTCCAGGAAGAGGACCCCACACATCAGCTGTAAAAAAGAAAAAAAAAAATTTTGATACTAATGTTTCTTAAACAAAAAATGTACACACTGGTTGAATTTTCCTACCAATGCTTTTCTTATTGAGACTCTCCTTTTTTGATTCCGGTGAAGGTTTATCTGTGGGGGGGGGAAAGCCATCACTAACCTGATAACCATTCAGTATTTTGTATTCAAATAGATACGGAGGAAAAATACATTTCATTGCACTCTAAAATATCCATGTACATTAGGTCTCAACACCACCAATTTTTGTTACAGCAGCATACCTGCCAATATGTACGCATTGTGTGTACTTGCCATCCATTTTGACCCTTGAATACGCTTGCACACGTCACTGCTCTCCAGGTAGGCATTTTTTGGCATTTAACCGTATTCAGTTTCAAGTCCAGTCTCTGAAACCTGGCTGATGTTGAGGGAACTTTATTTTGTTTCTTATATTACTGCTTGTAAAAAAATCATTAGTTTTTCTTTAATATTTCATTGTACGCTACTAACATTACATTATTTATCCTCATGATAGTAAGAGTTTATTCTCATAAAAATGCAATTTTCTTCTTGTTAGAATATGACTTTTTTCCTCTTGATATTTTGACACTCGTAAAATAACAGCTGTTTTTCCTCCACATTTCTGCTGTCTTGTTTAATTTTACAACCACTTCAACTTCCGTCTTCTATTTTCTCATAATTATGACTATACTTTATTCTTGTATCATTATAGCTTTTCCCGCAAACTAATTTTCCCAAAAATAGACGACTTTATTTTTTGGTTTGTTTTTTCATAATATTTAATATTTCAACGTTATGCTGACAAAAAATTATGGTACATTAAAATGTCATTTATTCTTATAAGATTTTTTCCTTCATTAAATTACAGCACCTTTGCCTTAACATTTTGACTTTACCATTGTAAAATTACTGCTGATTTTTCCTGTTTTGCTGCTGCTAGTTATTTTTTATTTATTTAAATATTTAAGTTTTATTTTTAGAATGTGCTGCGGGCCAATTTAAAAAAAAAAGCCACAGGCCGCACTTTGGACACCAGTGGCTTACAGTATTTTAGTCATTCCCGTAACGTCTTTCCTGGGCACACTGATATCAAAGAACGCATAGCAAGTAACACAGGACTGTCCAAAGTGTGGCCAGGGGGCCTGTTATTTAAATTGGCCTGCGGCGCATGCTAAAAATCTCATTTAACAAGATAACTGGAAAAAAAAAATTGAAATCTGCAGTAATTTCACAAGAAGTCAAAATATTGAGAGAAAAAGAAGCTGTAACCTAACGAGAACTAATGTAATATGGAGGACAAATATCATTTTAGTAGCGTAGAGGTTTAAATATACTACTCTCAAAAAGTTAGGAATATTTCGATACATTTCACGATGAACCTAAAATTTACTACTATAACCTTTACAGGTGAACTTAATGGGTTTTTGAACGCACATGTCCAACATGTTCAATACTTAACACACAACTTCCTGTTCTCTAACATATGCTTTGCATATCCCCTAACTTTTTGTGAGTAGTATATAAAAGACATAAGTCATAATTACGAGAATTTTTTTTTTTTTTTAAACAAGATAGTTGAAATAGTTGGAAAAAAGCTGTAATTTTCCCACAAAGTCAAAATGTTAAAAGAAAAGTTGTATTCTAACGAGAAAAAAAGTCGCAATTTTACGAGAATAAACCTATATTATGAGGAAAAATAATTTTCAGTAGCGGAGTTGAAATTTTAAAGTCATATTAAGTCATGATATCAGAAACAACACAAAGTCAAATAAGTTATACTTTTTGGAAAATTAGGCTGTGGGAAAAAAATTTAATATTATGGGAGTAAATTCTGGGAGTTTTATGGGAGTAATTCATAATGTTATGGGAATAAAGTCAATTTTACGAGAAGAAAATTCGATGAAGATTAAGGAAGTCAAAATATTTGGAAAATGTATTTAAAAAAAAAGGGAAAAAAAGAGAAAAGTTGATACTAATAGGCTTGGGGACACACACACACATACACACACACACACACACACACAGTCACAATGGATTTATCGAAAAAAAAACAGGTCAACAGGTCGATAATTATGAGTCCTCGATAAATTGACATTTACGTGTATGCGCCTCTGCTCCATCTGTTTGTCTCTGTGGTACACAGGCTGGATGACAGGAGGGTTCACTCTGAATATGAAATGAACACAGAAGAGAGCGAGCATTTTCTCAGATATTAAACCTCTTTGTCCCAGTAGTGGCCGCATGGTGGTCTAGTGGTTAGCATGTTTGCCAACACAGTACCAGTCTGGAGATCGGGTAGGGTTCGATTCTCCCTTGGGCATTTGTGTGGAGTTTGCATGTTCTCCTCCGGCTTCCTCCCACATTCCAAAAACATGCATGTTAGGTTAATTGGCGACTCTAAATTGTCCATAGGTATGAATGTGAGTGTGAACGGTTGTTTGTCTATATGTGCCCTGCGATTGGCTGGCGACCAGTCCAGGGTGTACCCCGCCTGTCGCCCGAAGTCACCTGGGATAGGCTCCAACATGCCCCCGCGACCCTAAAGAGGTATAGAAAATGGATGGATGTCCCAGTAATGGATGCGGGGGCTACGTACACGGAGTGCGAGCAGTTAGCTAGCAGATGCGATTATGAATGAAGGCACAAAAGTAATAGTTTCTATGCCGAATGCCAGTTTCAGTGTGGATGTGAAGCAAAGCCTTCTTCCCGACAGTCAACACTTACTCCGCCGATCAAATGCTTCAGTAAGTATTAAACAAAACATCGCAAACTGGTGCACGTTCACAATGTCGCATTGCAAAAGAAACGCAACCTTTCAATACGGTTGAAAAGCCAACAGTAGGAATTGCCTGCGAGATATCAGCAACATTGCATTTTAGCTCACTGTCTCATCTGTTTTTATCCACCGATTGCGTTGTTGTGTGGCTCTTTTGACAGCATGCGCAGGATTTGTACCTGAAGTGATGACGTCCCGCGATTCGTGAGTGTTCAAGTAGGCGGCTTCTGTGCCTCAGGTACACGACGCTTGTGCGCCATGACAAAATGATCATAAACCAGATGATTATATGTTTTTAAAAAAAGGTCGAAATTATCGATTGTCGATAACTTTTAGCACAATTATCAACCAGCAAAATTTGTTATGGTGACAGGCCTACTTCTTAGCTAATACTTTCATTTTTCAATATGTAGCCCTCGCTTGCAACGTTTGGACACCCCTAAACTAACGCTACTTCCGTCAACAACAGCAGCGAGGTTCTGCGTTTGCTGACGCTAATCATTGCAGAATTCATGAGTCGCAAACAGTGACTATGGGACAAATGGAGCTGAGTGTGGCCCCCCGCATCCTTTCATTTCTCAGTATGTGGGTCTCAGTGGAAAATGTTTGGACACCCCTGACCGCATGGGAGAGGACAGCCTAGTGAATATGTGGAAGCATTAGCCTCGCATGAGCAACCACAATCTGCGAGTACAATGGTGCAGCATTGGCCAGTGAGGGGGGGGGGAGCGGCGTACTCAAAATGCCTTCAAGGTTGGCGAGTCTACAGCAGATGTAAAGATATGGTGTTTTGACAATATTGCCCCATTTTGACAGTCAAACAGAGACACATAGTGACTTACCTGGACAACATTCTGTGGTTTCTTTCTTGCCCTTCAATTCATCTTCAAAGCTGAAGCTGTTGGGCAAAACGCTGAACTTCAAGACGTTCTCCTGGATGGAGAGAAGAGCCTGGGTTCCGCATTCATTCTTTCTTCTGTCGTTATGAGCCGAATTTGTCAGTTCTGCATCAAAATCCTTGTGATTTATGGAGCTTTTTTGGGAGTTTTTCTTTTGTCTGCCGGTAGTTGATGAGAGGATGGTGTTCTTTGCTTTCAGTTTGATTCTGTGTTTCTTTTTACCAGGGGATGAACGCATTTTGTTACGAATCCTTTTCGTAGCTGAATAATCCAGGGTGGATGCACACTTTGCTGGTTTTCTCTTGAGGGGGCTGATGTGTGCATAAACAACTTCTGGAGGCATTGCAGTCTCCTGGCATCTTTTAGATATAGAACGCCTTTCCCGTGGTAATGAGCCAAAGAGCACCAGCTGGACAGTTTTGCCCGGCACTGAAGGTTCACAATCAGTACCGGGAACAGATATCTTGCTGCTTTTTGAAATGTGTGAATCCAACTCTCTCTTTTGAATCAACTTCTTCAGGGACGGAAAGAGAGTATCAGGACTGCTTTGTCGCTTCCGTTTTCTTGACTCGCTTTCATGTGTTTGAGTTAGACCAATAGCTGTTTGACCACCAGTCCTTACATGACATGACATTTGTTGTTCCCAAGGAGACTTTGCAATGTCTGAAGATGCATTTTGAGCTTGTTCACAATTTCCATCAACGGGTAACACAAGAGTCTCTTCCCCACTGAAGTCACTATCAGTGGACTGGCATCTTTCTGCAGGTTTCAGCGGAGCTTCGCAATCTTCATCATCAGACATCTGGTTGTGAAGATCCTTCTCACTGCTGGATATATTTGCAGCTTTGTTTTCCACTATGATGGTTGGCTGGCTTTCATTGAGCATTAGTTTGTTTAAGTCATCAGTTTCTTCATTGTAGTTACTTAAGTCAAAAGTCTGACTGACTTTGTTGCATATTTCAAGCCAACTAATCGGGATGCTGCTGATGGTTTTATCCTCACTTTTAGACTCCAAGAGTGAGTGGGGTTGAAGGTCGGGTAGTATTATTAACTCTTTGCAGTCCATTTGGTCGCTCTTCCCTTCGTTTTCACTGTTCGACTTTCTCAAATCACACACCTGGCCACACTTGCATTTATCCAGTAAAGTTTCGGAGCCACAGAGGATTTCTTTCCACTTTTCAATGCAGCAGAATTGCTGTATGTTAGTCTCCATGTGTGAGCTGCTTGTGACATCTCGATCTTTGAGTGGCTCATCCACCACAGCAGTATTTGGGACTGGCTCTGGCTCACTAAGAGTTTCCATACACTGCAATGTCACACCATTGCCTTGTTGCTCCACCACAGCAGTATTTGGGACTGGCTCTGGCTCACTAAGGGTTTCCATACACTGCAATGTCACACCATTGCCTTGTTGCTCCACCACAGCAGTATTTGGGACTGGCTCTGGCTCACTAAGAGTTTCCATACACTGCAATGTCCCACCATTGCCTTGTTGCTCCACCACAGCAGTATTTGGGACTGGCTCTGGCTCACTAAGAGTTTCCATACACTGCAATGTCACACCATTACCTTGTTCAAAGATTGCTTTAGCCTCTTCTGGTGGCAAAACCTTAATTTCAAAGGAGTACAGGGGGTCAGAGTGAGTACTGCCATCTTCTGGTTCAGCAATGGGTTTTGGCACCGCACTTGCAGGTTGTGATGGAACGTTGACTGTTGGTACTTCATCTGACAGGTTGACGCTCAACAATTGGTGAATATTGGGGCCAAACTCTTTGTCAATGTCATCCAGTTGTTCATTTTTATTCAACCACGATGAGTTGTATGGCAGTTCTGAGTAAACTTCCCCGTGTTTAAGAACTTGAACGTTTTTTAGTTGACTTATCACAGAGGGCTGGACCTGTGACAATACGACAGTGTCTTCTTTCAAATTCAGACAAAACAAGCCGACTTCTTTCAGTACGTCTCTATAATATGTTGTCCGGGCAACAGTAATCATGTTCTTTAAGCTGTTATCCCAAAACAGAGACAGTATTTGTCTTCGAAAATCCAAATTTTTAGATTGATCCGATAGCTCCTCAAGTCTTTCAGGCTCCAACAAATTAAGTAATTCCTCTAAGGTCCACAGTGTTGTTGGAAGAGAGGAAAGTTCATAAATACTGGCCTTTGGGTCTGGTGGCATGTCCTGTCCTTTGTTGTTATCCCCCTTGTCCTTTTCTGGAGCTTCAGGGATTACTAACTTTTCATCAGATGGTCGAAAACAATGGTCTTTAGTTACAGTGTCAGGAGCATAAATGGTAGCTTGCGTAGGCATACTCTGACATTGTTTGGACTGAGGCTCACTTGAAATTTCATGGGAACTCCAACAATGTTCTTGTTGCATATTTTTCTCTTTGTCCACAATGGGAAAACTAAGAGACTCCGGTGGTGTGGGACATTTGCTTTCATGGTTCACTTTATTGCAAGATGATGTCAATGGATGCACAACAGCAACTTCTCTTGAGGAATTTGATTTGTCGTTTTGTTTATGAGGCGACGGCTCCAGAAGCAATTGCGTTAGCAGTGTAGTGAGTGGCGTAGCTGGTCGTTTTTTCTTCAATGAGTCGTTTTGTTGCCCCGTTGTGGTTTGTAAGTCAGTGGATGCTTGCAGACGTGTCCCATTTGAGTTATGCTGAGACCCTGCTGCTGGGGACCCATTTGTGTTAGTGCCATCGAACAGGGTTGAGAGCGGTTGTGTTTTCTCATTTGAGCTGAAGGCGTTTGGAATATTTGTACTTGATGGAAAACTTGAAGCAACGTAGCAGGGAACAGAAGAAGCCATACTATGAGGTCCAGAGTGGTTGTAGGGATGCAGTCCATGTACAGCATTGTTGACCAAAGAAATGTTGGATTCCACTCCACCAATCCCTTGCCTTACGTTAAGTGCAGTAGCTGTGGTAGAGGAGACACCAGTTTTCGATACAGCTTGGTTTGCGACCTGATACATGCCCTGATTAATCCTGGTATGTTGTACACTAGACAAGCTAAACGCCTGTGTACCTGTTGATCCATTGTCATGCAGATAATAAGACTGGTTCCTGTACAGTGACATGTCATTCTGACATGGCGGTGTTGGTTTCGTCACAGGGAAAGGCTGTCTACCTTGAAGATTACAAAAGGGATTCTGAAAAGTGACATGTGGCATCTGGTAGACATTATTCCCTCCAACTGTCTGATGAGGAACTTGTGTGATCTGACAGTTTGATTTAGGTTCGTTATAGTGGCCTCCATTGTAAAAGACGGCAGTCTGTGTAGGTCCTGGATTCACTGTGTTATGGGCATGTTCAGCTGAAGGATGCGAGCGTGGTCCCAAGATTTGGTATTGTCCATTTATCCATGCCAACAACATTTTCATCATCTGTTTCGTCTAGGTGTGAATGGAAACAAAAAAATCCTGAAAGAAAGAAGAATTCACAAATGTTTAAAAAATAAAAAAGTTCTGCATGTCCAAGATGAACTAATTATCCAGTGCACACTAACTAGGAGAATAGTCGACTAAATTACATTCTAGAGACCTATCTTAAGTGTTTTTTTTTGTTTGTTTGTTTTTTTTCCACATAAACAAAAAGGGAAAAGCTAATAAGATATGATGGATTAGTAGCAGTCAGAAGATGCAGGGTTGAAATTGTCACCTGGGCAAGTCCGTGTGGAGTTTCCATGTTCTCTCCATGTGTGGATTTTTTCTGGGTACTTTGGCTTACAGCCCGACCGATTTATCAGCGGGTCGATTATGAAGACTCACCGATTAATCAATTTCGGTGAATATCTAACCAAGGGGTCACCCACGTTTTTTCTTGCGAGAGCTACTTTTAGAAAATGAAAACGGCCACGAGCTACTCATTTTTGTAGAAATGATTTTAATACCTTATTTCAACCCAATCAAATCAAATATGCTTGTTTTACCAAAACATTCACAAAATGCTGGTATGCACAACTCAAATTTTATGTTTCAGAATACATTTCTTTCTAGTGTTCTCACATTAACTGAAAAACTGAATGAAAAGCAGGCCTGGGTGCACCTCATATGGTCGTGGGGGGCTACCCGCAGGCACCAGGTTGGTGACCCCTGATCTAACCGAACTTTATTTGCTGCACGGAGATTCTGTCGCTCCCTTCCTTTGTCTCTCTCTGCCAGAGTACTTGGCCCCGCCCCCTCACACACAGACAGAGCAGCGCTCTTCCAGCCACACTCACTCCGCTGCAGGAGAGCAACGCTGAAAGAAACACCATCGTAAACTGACTTTGTAAACCAATATAACATTACACGTTAGTGCCACACTGTCAGGGCCCGTCAAGGAGAACATTCTAGTTTTTTCACACCAGTTTTAGAGAGCGTATTCGTGTCGTGCAAGTTGCATCTCTGGAAGATAAAGATAGATGCAACTGTTACCATTATCTTAATCGAACGATAAATAAAAAGAAAGTTGGTCATTTTGCCGGCCTCTATAAATTGACATGTTAAAATATACTCATCCAGCCAGAGTTGCACAAACAACCGTACGAGCATGCTAAACCAATGCGTCTGTGTAGGCTCTCAGTCGTACAGGAGTTGTCCATCGAATTGTCCCTGCGATGTTGATAAAGCCTTTTCAACATCGCAGGGACAATTAGAGTGGTTCTCAATCAGCAGTACATCTACACCTTAAAGCAACAAATCACTCTTTTCAGGACAGCGATGTAAAGATTTTGAGCAAAGAAAACAGATGGTTTGAAAGAGGAGTAAAGGAAGCTATTTTTGTCAAACAACAGAACCCATCATTGAATCGGAATGGTTTGAGGTTTAATTTGGACCCTGTGCTCAGCAGGTTACTGAGACCAAAACCCACAGCTCTTAGTCTTGCAAATGAGGTGAAGCCAGGGCCGAGCCAGAACAATAGATGCTAACGAGCCAGTATCAGAGTCGTTCATACCCAACTCAGGGAGTGACACTTCCCTTTTATCGGAGGTGTTAATAGCAGGAAAGGATTATACCACTTCTCCGCCCAGGCTTAGTGTAAGGAACCAATAGGAGGAGGGTGTTGGCACACCAATTCCGCCCACTCTTACTGTACTTAAGGCCTAGGCTGCCAGCACTTGTTAGTTCGCTGACGAAGCTCTTCGGATGAGGAGCGAAACGTCTGACACTTTCTAGTACAGATGACGTCTCAAGAAGCCTTTCCCCTCATGCTAAACCAAGTTAACCCCAATAGCTTCCCACAGCCCCTTTATTGCCATTTCAAACTGTTTATTTCGGGAGGAGGTTTAGTGTTTGTAATGTTTTTGTGCCACAATGGAGCAGTCCACAGAGTAAATACTTCCTCACATAAACGTTCCTTCTCACGATGACAGCATTTCATTCACATCATGTCAATTCCTGCGAGATTCCACGTTTAACAGTAAATTTAGTCTTTAGTGCCCAATTCTGTGATTCCGTTAACGCGGGAATCACAAGGCCCTACATGCTATGGTATGCATGAGGTGCCAATGCGTCAATACAGTACGCCGTTGCACACAGTCATCAACTCAGCTTGTTTCCATTCATATTGGTGCGAGTCTTTTTTTTTCCCCTTTAAATCAGTGGAAGAATTAATTTTGGTATACAAAAATTATCGCCCAAACCTAGTGCACACTCACACACACAGTGACGTTCGCTACATGTTAAGCCTTCCTATTAAGGAATAATACCCAATGTTCATTATTTATTCAAGTGCAATTTTCTTTACAGAGACTTGAAACTCTTACTGTTTTTATTGTTGTGTTTGCTTTTTTTGTTATTTTTTTCTTCATAGAGACTTTGAGTCTCTCTGAAGAGTCTTTGTTATTGTTCTTGGTTATGACTGTGATGTTTTAAAGAGCAATTTGTGATAAAAGAGACTGACAAGTCTTATTTTCATAGTTTTTTTTGTTGAACTTATGTTTAATTTATTTTATTTAAAAGCTCTTGACATTCCAATTACAATGTTAAACACACTTATTGCTTTTGATACAATATACTCGCATGATTAACATATACATGTGCATGGCTCAGATCAAGGGTACCCAAGTGTTACATTTAAAATGTCAAACTCGTGGATAGACCTTGGTAATGTTATAAACACAAACATTGCAAAACACACACCCAACATACCAGAGCTCGAGACATCTTCCATTTCCCATAGCAACCCTCCGAAGTTCACTCTTTCTTAAATGTAATGTGCATAACTCTGTGTCAATTCTTTGTTAGACTTTTGTTCAATTAATCTTATTTTACTCTGTTATACAAAAAAAAAAAATCACTTTAGTTGCAGAGTTGAGTAATTATTCCATGAATATATACCATTGTAATCATGTGGTTTGTTTTTCCATGGAATTATGTTCTTCAAAATTTTCATCGGCAGGCGGACACAAAGGTTATGTACTTTTCACTAATGATTACATGACAGGTTTTTTTTGTTGTTTTTTTTTTGTTACACAGTATTTGAATAAAACACATTAGAAACCAATTTCAGACATCATTCTTTAATTCTAAGTAGAAATCATGACCAAATTATCAGAGAAAATATTGTTTATTTCACAACAAAAGCAGACATGCTTTACATGTAACATTTCAATGTCCAAATATAGACACTTTTTTTACAACGTAGCCGTGCTAGCGTAAAATAAAAACATGAACAGGCTTAATTTATGGTTTGGTAAGCTTTCTCACTCTATAAACGTCAGAGTGATAGGGATAGTACACACTGTTAGAACAACAATTTCAAATACTACTCAAGTGAAGTTGAAGACAGCAAAGGGTACCCTTGATCTGAGCCATGCACATATAGATATATGAATATATAGATATATGCACGAGACAAATATAGCGCAGAGCATTTTGTGAGGTCTGACTTTCTAGGAGGTATTTTTGTGATTCAAATGTATTACTCTTTAAACACAGTCAGACTTTTTATTTTCAGAATGACATTCCTAGTCACGGATCTCCAACCAAAACTGGACTCACGCACATGTTTCAAAGTAATCAGTCACAATTTATTGCCTGGGAAAAAACGACCACCACCAAATGTTTCAAATTTGGCAATGTTTAAATGCTGCACATGTTTACAAGTCATCAATCACATTTTCACAGTTTTCCACCTATTATTTTTAATGATTACATTTATAAGACATCACATTTTGACAAGTCATAAATCATATTTTGACAAGAAGTGGGTCTTTCACTTCTGTGACAGGCCCTGGCAGCGCGTTCCCGCAAGGACGTTACTCTCATGGGGCACCAAAGTGTAGAGTTATATTGTTTTACAAAGTCACAGCTTATCATGGTGTTAAATAAAAATAAATTAAATATCGATAATTAAAAAAAATAAATAAATCGATAAATTGGTTGGGCTCAAGTAAATAGTTGCATTCATATGGGAACGGATTACTGGGTGAAAACAATGTAATACACAACGAACACCTACAAGAAACAGACACGCAGACGGAGCCACGTACAACACCAAACTATAGAACAGGGGTGTCAAACTCGTGCCACGGAGGGCCGAGACACTGCAGGTTTTCTTTCCAGCCGGTCACTAAAGCAGGTGATTGTAATGATCAACACCTTCAGTTTGAGGGAAGGAGCTCATCAATTAAAATCACCTGCTGCAGAAACTGGTTGGAGAGAAAACCTGAAGCGTCTCGGCACGAGTTTGACACATGTGCTATAGAAGAAGAACAGGGAAGACTTTAGTGCAGACCTGCCAACATGTATGAATTTGTCGTACTCCTCATGCAATCCGACTCATGAATACGCTCGTATGCTTCACTGCTCTTCATTTTGTTGCATTTTGCTGGTTTCAGTTTCAAGTTCAGTCTGTACATTAAAGATAAATATATAGATATCAGTATCAACAGTATTTCAAATCGGGGAGAGTGAAAATATTTGTCACCCAGTGGGGGCATGACGACAAATAATCCTGAACCACTGGTCTGGGACGCATGTTTGGGCATCTCATGGAAGCAGGCTGCAGCAAAGCAATAAAGATGGGACGTGAAACCACGGACATGCTGTCTATCAACGCTCTTGCTGAACTATGTCACACAACGGCCTGACTTAAAACATTATATACGTGAATAATATTTTGGCACAGTTCTAATAAACACATTTGAATGGAAAAAAAATGTGAAAGAATGAAAACAATGGGCTTGGCGAATGCAAATACAAGTGAACATTTTGCTCTGGTCCAGTTATGCTCACTAGTCTTTGAAATTAACCATAAACTGACAACCACAGAAGCCAATGCCATCATACTTGGAAAAAAAAAATACTTGGATGATCTCAACATAATCTTTGTTGGGCCAAAGCAACAGAGGCAAGGTCTGCCTCCAAGGTTTGACTCCACAAACGGACACAATTAATTTCATCTCACTCAACGTTACTGAGGAATATGACCTTAACATACCCAAAATGTTATTACAACACAAAGATAAAAACCAAGCGACGTCACAAGTAAGTCGCGTTTTGGTCCAAGTGTTTTTTTTTTAAATAACTAACTTACATAACTAACTTTGCGAACCGTTTGCAACGCGCCAATAGGGCGAACACACGGCTAATCTCAATGTTTGTTTGTTTTTTGGGAAATTCAAAGTAGCGTGTGCTTACCCTTTTCCTTGAACGTGACTGCGAGGCGCAGTGTGGAGAACACAAAACGAAAGTTGCCGATTTCCAAGCGAAAATCCATCCACCCATGTACGCTCCCGCAGTGTTGCCGTTTTAGGCGAGAAGCAAGGCTCCAACACTCGTTACTCCTCCTCTTTCTTTTCGGGTTCCAGTGATGGGTCGTTCGCAAACGATCCGTCTATGAGAAGGCTCTTCGTTGCTGTTTGATGAGAGCTAGTGTTTTTTCTATTAAAGGGGGGGAGCATGAACAGGAGGAGGCAGACGAGATAGAGTGAAGGTTCCGCATAATGAGGGTGAGGAAAATGAGCAGCAGGAAACAAAAGCTGAGTCACTTTTCCGAATGCCAGTCTTTGCTAAAGACTCGCAAAAATTGTCACCTGGAGGCTGCTTTGTCTTTTACTTTTGCACATTTTCATTTATATTTTGGTGTGTCTGAGCCATGTTGTTAGGGTTGTCTAGAATTATACAATAGAAGTACCGTGGCCTTAAACAATGATTTCACTGTTTTTTTACTGGACTTACTTAATGATTTCACTGTCTTTTACTTGACTTTTGCGCAGGCAGCTGCATGCTTGCAGAGTAGAAAACACCCACACACCCTTGATTGACACAAGCTGAAACCAGTTAACTAACACATAATAACATATTGATCCAATCAGGAAAGAGAAACGCCCATGTATGGGCGTGACACAAGGATAGCATATTAGCTTAGCCACTTCCTAGTTCCAGGACTTGCTGCTTCCGAGTTGAGTGCAGAGGTCCAGCGCTGTACTTTGTGACATCTTCCAGACAATTTTTTCACTAAAAGAGTGTCCACCTGATCTCTTCTTCGAAAAACAAACTCGGACATGTCAATATTGACCATACAAACAATGCTTTATAAATAATAAACATTTGAAATAATTATATTTTTACATTACAAATTCATTTTACATGTATTTTGGTCATAAATCAATTTAAGCAACCAATCTGAAGAGCCAATTTAGGAGCCGAAAGAGTCGGACCTCTTTACAGAGTTGGGCCAAAGGAATCGGCTCCCATAAAAAACTCAAAATTCCCACCTCTAGCTTCCTCTTCCGTGCCTTCCACAACTGAACTTTGAGTGTGTGACGTCACCTGCAGCAGCTGGCTGAGATCAGTCATCAACTCATTTCCGCTATAAAAAAAGGTCATCATCTCATTCCCGCTATTAAAAAAACACCCACATGTAAATATCAGGGATAGTGAAAGTGACATTTTACTTTAATAAAGTGCAAGAGCTCAGATAGTGATCATACGTAGTTGTAACTGAGTAAAGTGTGATTGCTTTTGAACAATTCTTAACAGAACAGACGCCGGTTTCCTCCCACATTCCAAAAACATGCATGTTAGGTTAATTGGCGACTCTAAATTGTCCATAGGTATGAATGTGAGCGTGAATGATTGTTTGTCTATATAAGCCCTGCGATTGGCTGGCGACCAGTCCAGTGTGTCCCCCGCCTCTCGCCCGAAGTCAGCCAGGATAGGCTCCAGCATACCCCCTAATTAGCATAAACGGCATAGAAAATGGATGGATGGATGGAATTGGCGTAAAACTCTATTTTAAACATGCAAGTAAATACTTCAGTGTGTTTGGCTTTTTAAAAGACAGATTAAGATACCTAGATTATGCAACCCGCCACTAATTAATTGAGATGGCTGCTGGCTAGAAAGCTAGCCGGCAGCATAAGAGTTGCACAATGTGTTGTACACAATGAATAATAGGAGTGTAAAGGTGACTATAGGTGCAGGGGCGGACTTACAATAAGGCAAGAGATTTCCAGGGGCCCCCAAATTTCTCATAAAAACGGATTATTTTTGTCCTTCAATTTAAAGTACACTCAGTATGGAAGAAGTCTTTGGTCATTGAAGAAGTCTCTGGAGAACCAGAACCGAGTCTCATTCGTGACACCTACGCGTTAGTGACCGATCAGCTGAAGGTTACAGAGAGCCGTCAGGGGAACTTGCCCCCAACCACCAAAGAACCAACAAAATGACACAGAAAACAAGATTTGAGATTTTCTCGCGCGAGGAGAGAGCGTCCGTGCCACACTGCAACACTTTCTGGCGGGCCACTCTCCTCGCGCTTCTTTTATTGTCATAGATGGGCGGTACCACAGAAATAGATGTAGTGAGTTCAGTTAGTTATTAGTCACGATCAGTTCAAGAAGTGGACTGGCAGAGAAAGCAGCCGTCTTCTCACGCTTATGTAATGTGCCCCATGACCTTTATATGGCCCATTTCCTCCCCTCCCTGCATGGTGGTCCACCTTGGTGTTATTTCACAACCCGGGGGGGGGGCCATTCTCTCTGTTACATCCGTCTCACTTAACGCATGTCCATTGTGCGTGTGCTAACTTTATCTCATGGGTAAGTTTTGATGACTTATTGAGTGCTAATGTGCACATTTGTCTCAAATTAATTCATGCTAGCGCACTGCCTTTTACCGCACACGTCAAACAGCGATGTCAGAGTCTTTCTGGAAAAACTTGGCTGGAACTTGAACTGGTGGATGGCGGGTCGACATTCATTTTGTGCTTTTAATTTGTTGTTATTCATGTCTTAGTTTTACACAATACATAATAAATAAGATAAATCCACAAATATTTACTCGCATTTAACCTTTAGCCAGTATATACTAGTATATACTGGCTATTAACCACTATATACAAGCAAAAAATTCTCCAAGAACTTTCCACTATGTGCAAATGAATGCTCTTATAACTGCCTTGTACATATAAATGTATGTTTCGATTTCGATCAACATGTACAAGTCATAATGTAATGTAGAACAGCAATAATTCCCCTTAACAACGTATGTGTGATATGTCATGACAAAAGGCTAATAGCTTTCTTTCTATCCTTTGTTTTGCCCAAGAACTTAAGGTTTTTGCATACCTCAGGAGGTTACCTTTAATATTTACAAAAAGTGTGAATGATCCCGCCATCCTTCAACAACCGTGATGCCGCTTTAGTCAAGATTTGATTTATGACTCATAGGTCAAAAGTCCTAATTTATAGGTCCCGCATCAACACCACGTGACTGCGAGTCTGGCAGATCAAAAAGCCATAAAACACAAATGGCCATTTGGAGAATATTAAGTCATGAAAGTAAATCGAGAGAGCCTAGGCGCCTGAGCTGACTCTCTTCTTCTGGTCAGGAGGCTTCAAGAAGACATGAGAAGAGACATTTAGCCGGGAGCTCTGTAAACCTGAGATTCTATTCTGTCTGATTTATTTTCAAAACATTCTAAAGCTTGACCTGGAGTGTGAGTCTTATTCCTTCTCATAATTGAAGATTAATGAACACGTAAGGGGAGGTGAAATTTATTTAACTAATTGGTCCTTGTGGCCTATATTAGGTTGCGGAGAATTTCATCAAACAACAAACTGCAAGCGGTAGGTAAGTTTTCCATCATTATTTTGGTCGGTTTTGGTCAAGTTTTCTCACTATGTTGACTTTGAATTAAATTCTGAAGCGTGGTTCAGCACATAAATGTGTCACTATTGGAAGCTCTCTGTAGCAGCATGAGTGGGCATGTAAACCAAGGAGTCTAGAGTTAAAACAGGAGTGTCGATCAGCATCCACTTTTGTAATATGCCCTGCTCGAGTTTGGCTGCCATGATGGTGGGCAGAATCCAAAAACTATGCATTGAAAACATCTCCACTGCTCACTGCTCAGCGATTAACTGCTCTAATTGGCTGTCCAAAAGCAGTGGCGGAGCTATGGGGTGGCCAGTGGTGGCCGTGGCCAACCTGGTCACTCTCAGGCCACCTGACTGGCCATCCCGACAATTCAGGTGTCAGCTTATTACTACCTCTATGTGAGTAATGGTCACACCTTGGCCACCTCAATAAAAAAATTCTGGCTCCACCACTGCCCCCTTGGATGGTCAGATCACAACCTGGTGCTACTAAACACTTCAGTATGTTCCTGCTGTAACAGTACGAACATACTAACTGTCTTAGTATGTTCCTGTAACCCACGTTTAAAACAAGAAGTTTAACCCATGTGATCAGTAATTATAAGTGATTAAGATTTATAAATAATAAACTAATAAAATGAGTAAAATGCCCCTTTGAGTTACACAAATGAGCCTTAAAATTCATAAATATGCTTTTAAATATTGAAATGTGTGCATCTTTTTGACAAAAAGTCACCTTAAAAGAGAAAATGTTTTCATGTTCCTTTAAGAATAGTAAAAGTCCCTGGACACAAAACAGAGCACTTCCCCTTTAAGGGAGCGAGGCTTCTTAGCGCTAGCAGTGCAGTCTACGAGCTGAGAGCACAGAGCCAACTGCCGAGAGGAAAAGTGAAATGTAAAGTGATTAAGGATAGCTAAAAAGATACTTACCTGGTCGATGAGCCACCACAACCACATCTTAGTGAGCAACAATTGACTTTTGGTGAGTTTTGTTTTATTGGAACTTAGTTTGAACTGTGTGTAGTTATAGTGTGTATGTGCAGAGAGCTACGAAGCACAATAGTTGTGACGCAGTTAATATTTTGCCCTTCTGAGAAGGTTATATGTGTATATACTGTATATGTGTGAAAATATATCCTAAATATATCCTAAATTATCCTCATGGCCTGTCATGCAGGTCAGGTTTTTTCCGTTTTGTACCTTTTGCATTGGATTGAAACACCTGTAAGTGTGTGGGAGACACCTCTACAGTGGAGACAAGATGGCGAGCCAGATCCATGGACTACAGTTCCAGAACCTTCGTCGTGATTACAAGTGAATCAGTTTCCTACTGATGAACATTGCTGCCAGTGCGGTAGGAACATTGACTCTTTTATTTTCCTCATCTCAACCAAGCTTTGGATTTCCTCATCTGGATTCTACTTTGTGGTGAAAGTGTGATTGGTTTTGAAATCGATTTGGGGTTGAATCATGCTTGTTATTGGTTCTTTCCTAAACAAAGAGTTAAATCAACAAAAATAGAAATATCATTAGAAATTACTTACAGTACCTGTTAACCTAACCAGGGTAAAGTACTCACAGACCGGTCTGATTGATAAAATAACTCAAGTTAAAATTAGAGACATTGGAAAAATATTCTCTCTTATTTACTTTTCAATTTCCTGGATCACTTTATGCTGTTTATATTGTATGTTTTTTCTGAAATTTCTTGTTAGTAAATTGCCGGCTCAAACTTCAACTTCTGGTCTTTGGTCTATTTACACATTCTCATTCCACTCCTTCTGAACCTGGATCTGGTCCTGGAGTATTGGGCCTCATTCATGAAACGTTCTTATGCACAAATGTGTTTGTAAAGCCTTCTTACGAAGATTTTTAGCATTCACGAAACGTGTTCTTAACTCACAGTTCTTAGATCAAAGAACAAATTCCACAAACACTCAGGAGGACTCTTACGCACAAATACAGCTTGCACTTCCAATGCGCAATCGCCCTCATGATGTATTTTGCAACCTGATCCCAAAAAATGTAGTGCAAATATCATATCCCAACAATTATTTATGATCAAAACAACTAAAATATACTCCATCGATAAATATATATTCAAATCCCAATTCATCCCAAACAAAAGGAATTTCACAATTACAATATGTAAATATTTTCTGCCAATTAAGTCCTATTTAAATAGGACTGACTGTGCACCTGTGCCAGACACTAACCATGGCAGACCTTCTTCTTCTGGAGTACCTGGCTGGACGTGCGCTGCGCAGAGAGAGAATGTATAGGGACCATGTAGATTTATTTGCTGAAAGCACCGAATTTTTGATGTCCCGCTTGAGGCTTCCCAGGGTAATTTTGATTGAGCTGTGTGACACGTTGCGGGACACTTTGGAAGGACCCACAAACAGATCCAACCCAGTACCTGCTCACATTCAGGTGTTGTCAACTTTAGGCTTTTTAGCCACAGGGACATTCCAACGGGAAATTGGAGACCGAGTTGGTGTGTCGCAGTCGTCCATCAGCCGTGCCATTCCACGTACCCTTGCAAGAATTATCCATCTCGCTCCACAATACATCCGGTTCCCATACACACCAGAGGAAAGGATTCCGATAAAAACTGGCTTTCATTCTGTAGCAGGCCTGTCCAACATCATCGGTGCCATAGGCTGTACCCACGTGCACATCAAAGCTCCATCACCAGATCCATTTCCCTACATCAATCGCAAACGGTATCAATCAGTTAATGTCCAAATAATCTCAGATTCGCAACACATCCTTCTGAATGTTGTTGCACGTTTCCCTGGAGGTACACACGACTGCTACATTTTCCAAAATTCCTCCGTTGGAATGCGCCTGAGTCATGGCGCGGCATGCAACAGATGGTTAATCGGTGCGTAAAATGTTAATTTCTTGCCTTTTGCATGTTCTTATGTGGCCATTAACTTATTTTACAGGTGATCAAGGCTATGCCCTGGCACCTTGGCTCATGACACCATTGAATAATCCGCAGACCCCAAAAGAACAAATGTAGAACCTAAAGCGCACACGTACATGCTCCTGCGTGGAGCGCACCATCGGTATACTCAAGGGACCCTGGATGTGTTTGGACACTGCAGGTGGAAGGCTGCTCTACAAACCAGAAAAGGTAGGTGTTGTAGTATTTAATATTAGGTTTTAGTTTATTTATGCTTTGGAATGGCAAAAAAAATAAGAGGCTAACATTCGGCCTCTTTGTTTGTGAAGGCTCTCATTAATCCAGGAATTCTCCATTGCAAAAATGTTTTAATTGGTCGACTGGATAAATAATTCTCTGTTGTTGCAGGTGTGCAGGATCATCATGGCCTGCTGCGTTTTGCATAACATCGCAATGAAACGTGGTGTGCCTATTGCGCACGTAGCACCCCCAGATAACGACATGCGCCCCCAGCCACGTCTTGAGCCAGAGCACGGGGCTGCTGTATTAATTGGGCAGCGTCTAATTAATCAAATGTAACCACAGAAAAAATAAATTGTCACACACAAACTATGTATTTTGACTTTATTTATCTATCATGATAGTGTAAATATTTTTTAGAGTTTCCGAAATAGTTTGGAGTGTCGTAGCAATTTGAGAAAGTGAGTGTGCTATTTGTTCTTGATTGTCCAGTACAGCATCAGAGATGATTCTGGGGTGACGGGAGGAAGCAGACACTTGTGTCGGAGTCCTGGCTCGTGTCGGGGTTCGGGCCTGAGTCAGGATTTGTTCTTCTGCTATCGCCTGTGTTGTCTGTTCTACTTGGTCCTCTGAAATCAAATGAAATACAGATGAGATGAGATACAGGGGTTAAGATAGAAATAAATAAAAACGAATTAAAAGTCTAAATTTGAAGTGTGGAATTTTAAGAGAGCATATATTTGAAAGGCATTTACAATGTTAAAATAGCAAAATGTGACTCACCAGCTTCGGAATCAGATATGATAAATGAAAAGTCCACATCCGTATCCAGGGCCTGGGTGTTTGGAACCCCACAGACGGATGTCTCTCCGATTATGGCGATGATTCTCTCATCCACCTGTGAGGGGCCTGCACTGGTTGATGGTCCACCTCTCGTTTCCTCCAGATCCCTCCGGTGTAGTGCAATCTTTTTTTTTGACCCGGATTTTAAATCAAACCACTTCTTTTTTACCTCTGCGGTGGTGCGTTTCTCCGTGGAAACGGCATTTATATTTCCTGCAATGGTGCTCCATGCCGATTCTTTTTGGGTGGCCTGATGACCGGTGGATACACTAGAAAATAAGGTGGTCTTGTGTTCGGTCACTCCTTGTAAAAGCACCTCTATTTCAGCAGAATTGAAGTTTTTCTTCCGTTTGTTGTCCAGCTGCTCCTCAGTCTTGCCCTTGCGCTTCGGCATCTTGGCCTCTAGCTGTGTGTTGCGCACGGCACATTTTTCACCTTATATAGGAAATAATAGGCGGTGACCTATGCAAATTAGGCCTCACATGCACGTGCATCCCAGTTGGCATTCATCAACCTAAGAACACGGTGCGAACGATTATCCCTACTTAAGAGCGTGTCGTGAATGCGGCGCTGTTTCCAACCCGCGCCTTCTTAAGTAGAGTTCTTAAGAAGACTTTTAAGAAGATGTTAGTGAATGAGGCCCATTGTTAGTATATCGGTGTAGACAAGTGCTACATTCCACTAAGACAGTTAGGAGGTGGAGCCAGGAGACCAGCCAGACTCTACAGGACTGCTTTGAGACCGCCAACTGGGACATGTCAGCCCCATGGGTCTGTCATTGACAGCATCACGGACTGCATCAAGAAGTACATCAACTTCTGTGAAGACACTGTCATTCCTGCAAGAACTGTCTGTTGTTATCCTAACAACAAGCCCAGCTGAATAAGAAGAAGCAGGCCTTCCGATATGGAGATAAGGATGAATTGAAGAGGATACAGTGGCAGTTTAAGATCAAGCTTAGGGAATGTAAAGTTACCTACAGGAGGAAGCTGGAGGCCAATCTCCAGCAGAACAACATTCGGGGCGTGTGGAAGGGCATGCAAATGATCACTGGCTTCAACATCAAGGCCAAGTAGCAGACAGGGGTGCAGACAAATCCAAAAGCTGAATTTGTTCTTCAATAGATTCAATGCTCCGGGCCCCTGCTGGCCCTTCCCCCATCACTCCATTCTTCATACTCCCCCAGAGAGCAATCCACAACACACCACTGATTCCTTCCTTCATGTCCCTGCTGCTTCCCACTCCCTTACTCCCACCCCCGGTGAGGAACTCAAAAACTATGCTGTCTAATACAATATTTTTTCCTCAACGCGAGAGGAAAATACTTGGGAAAAATGTAACTTAAAACTTGTACTCAACAACTCAAACAATGTACTAATATGAGCCATTTCAAGAGACAGTACGAGCTGCTGATGTTTACAAGTACGAGTACAAATAAGAATGCTGAAGCACGACGTCTGACATCATCGTTCCTAATGCTTCCTCTGATCTTATTAATAATTGCACTAATAAAATGTGCAAACCCTCCCAATTCTCATGCAAAAAGATACTTTACATTCCAACAAAGCTTTCTCTTCTGAAAATTTTACTTTGTCTTGAACTGAAACAATTCTTTGAAAGCATTCCACAGTTGCCACCCCTTCCCCCCAGTTTGAGCCACATTCCGCCTGCACGGGTAAGGATTTCATTTACATATGAAAACTGACTGGTGAGGACTATCAACTTGTTAATCGAAATGCACAGGGCCATTTTGGACCCTCTCTGGTATTTCTAGGGCGGGAGGCCAAATTGGCCCCTTCTTGGTAGTTCTAGTTAAGCAGCCACCGCTATGTTGTTACTTCTCGATGTCATCTGTTTTTAGGGTCAGTTTGACCAGGATCATATACATGACTTTATCTATTCATTCGTCATACAATGCTAACTCGGATTCAAAGGAAAATCTTGAACTACAGTACGTGACAAATGCAATGCTATGTCTAACCACTTTTGCACTTACTTATTCTTCATTCCTCAGGACTTGAAAGGATAAATGAGTTATACAGTATATTAGCATACTGAATATACACGCCCTTGCTAGCACACACATACACTTGATGAAATGAATATATAGGTTTTTTTACCACTATATTTCTGCATGCTAACTGTTGTATCGTATTGCAGCATAGGATACAAGTGTAAGTAGTTGTCTTTATAGTGTCGCACACAATCACACACGCAGTCCACATCGTGCTAGGGTGCTAAGAGGTATTTAGAAGTGGAAAACAGCAAGACAGGCCAGCCCAGCCCATGGTGACCAATGGAACCATCAAAGACCCCCTTTCCTTGACCCAACGGTGGCAAGGACAGTATGAATATGATTCTATGCTGAAATAACTGATTAATCTGTCAATTATTTTTCAATTAATCAATTAATCGCATTTTTAAAAAAAACACGTTTTTAATATCCGCCTCTTTATTCAGAAGATTTGAAATGACAGAGAAAGATTTTGAAGTGCACAAACCAGGTTGCCTAATGTTAAATAATAAAAAAATGTAAATGTTTGTCAATAGCTTCAGTAAAACAATAAATGTCCACAAAAATACAATCATGGTGATTTTCTTAGCCGATTAATCTGAAGCTTGTTAATTCACTTTATGGAGTAATCGGTTAGGCCACCTACAGTTAGTGGTTGGGTCCGCAATATATCAGAAAAGAGGCAAAAATGATCACAGTTTTCCAAAATCAAAGCTGATATGTGTGAATATCTTGTTTTGGCTAAAACACAAAGATAATAAGTCTGCTTGCCTTATAATTGTCTTATGTTTTTTCAGAATTGTTAAAGGTACATGTTAAACAAATGTATTTGGAATTGATGTGAGAGGATTAAATAAGCTTTGCTTCTTCCTACTCTTTTTTTGGATGTGTGAAATTGTGAGTGGTAACGTCATGTATTCCAATGTATCATGTATGCATGTTCATAATTAAATAAAAATTAAAAGAGAGTACAGAATATCTATATATATGCCCATTTTTACTGTCTTTTATTGAAAGAAAGATAAATGACAGGACAGGATTATAATATATTTGCATGTATTAAGAGCTCCAAATTAAATAAAACTTTAAATCAAGCTAAAAGATAGCACACATGTCTGAAAATCTCTTTACCTAACACTAGTTTCTTTAGTAGCAGAACATTTGAATCACACTTTAACCAAGGTGTGAGCAATGAGGGGTTGCATTCAAAGACACCACGTAACTTAAGTTGAATTCTCATGTTTCGAGTTTATTTTCTGAGTTGCATAAGAGTTGCAAAGCGAGGTACAACAATATCCACTTATGGTTTTTCTTTGTCTTTCTGTTTATTTAGACACATATACACATAATAAAGACGCTGTTGTGATGTTTCGAGTGTCCATGAATGCATCTTGCGGTTGTGAGGAAGTGTCGCTCTGGAGACGTGTTTGTTTGGAGTTGGAGCTAAAATTTTTTACGTAATTAATGAAATGATTTAGGTACCACTGTTAACGCGCTGTTTTTGACAGCCTTGATGTACACTCCTGATCAAAATCTTAAGACCAGTTGAAAAATTACTAAAATTTGCATTTTTCACATTTGGATCTTAATGAGGTTTTAAGTAGAGCTACAATATGTGTTGTGGGTGTGAGACAAAAAAACACATTTGGAACTTGTAATATAAACAAAAAAAAAATGAAATAGGCTGTTTATCACCTGATCAAAAGTTTAAGACCACAGGCTATTAATGCCAAAATCTGCTCAAAACTTTAATTTTCTGTCAGGCATTCAACTGAAACAAGTCTTTGAAAGCATTCCACAGTTGCCACCCCTTCCCCCCAGTTTGAGCCACCCCATGCCCATGCCCTCCCCAAGGCTAAAGCTAAGAAGCTTTGTCTTTTTGAACGTGGTGGGATTGTCGAGCTGCACAAGCAAGGCCTCTCGCAGCGTGCCATTGCTGCTGAGGTTGGGAGCAGTAAGAGAGTCATTCTGAGTTTTTTTAAAGATCCTGAGCATTATGGAACAAAAAAGTCAAGTGGTAGACCCAAAAAAAAAAATCACACCTGTGCTGAGCAGGAGGATCCGATTGGCTGTCCATCAAGACACAGGGCGGTCTTCCACCCAAATTAAGGCCCTTACTGGTGCCATCTTCACCACTTGGAGCAATGTTCCCACTAGCCTCCTGGAAACACTCGCATCAAGCATGCCCAAACCAATTGAAGTGATTAACAAGAACGGTGGACTTACTCATTACCGAGTCCTACTGAGAAAATGTTTTATTCTAATTTGGAGAGTTTAAATATTCATGGCTTTCTTTACAATAGTTGAATGTTAACATAGATAATTATATGTTATAAATGTCGCCACTGTGAGCTCCCAAATCATGGTCAAATGACTTAAGCCGGAAAGTGGACATTAGGTCGCAGTAGGGTCTGGTGGAAAATGTCACTATGTGTCACAATAACAGTAAAAGCCACCGCAGTACACAGTGGCAAGGCCAGGAAACCCTTAAAGGACTTAGAGGAAAGTTCAGCAAAGGAAAAGATGACAATGGTCTTCTCGGGTTGTTGAGTCATGTGCAGTTGGCAAAGTACGGACCTTTTCGGGAAGGCACACCCCAGGGAGGTCTTGGACTGAGTCAAAGGCACTCCCCTAAGCAGGCGGGGACTGAACAACAAGAAGCGAGTGCTCTCAGCAATCTTGGCTGGCTCCAGGCTGCCTAGCAAGAAGGCAGCAACTCCAAGGCTCACTACACAGCTCTGGGACCGCTGAAGAAGATTGGGCCCACCTGCCCAGCAGAAGGAGAGAAGCCTCCGTCTGTCAGATGAACGTGACACACCGACTAAAGATACTGTCCTCGAGAAGACCTGAGCCTGAGGGAGAACGGAACCAGTCACAGCAGCGGTCCCCGGCCTTGCCGCTCTCGGGTGCAACCTAGAGCCGTCAGGACACTCGAAGGCCTGATCACCCGACACCCAACCCGCATCAACTACAATCATCCCCAAATAATGAACTCTTCCTTACTGGACTTTTTTATCTTCACGACTGCCTTCATTATTGCGGTAGGACTGAGGCACTGGCCTGCGGCCTTGCGCTTCTTTCTGTCAAGGTATATGTGAGTGGAGCTCATTGCGGCGAGTCCTTTAAGGAGTACAGTATATAAATTCTTCAAATTCCTTTGAGGTTGTTCCGGTAAACCTTTATAACCCAACAGGTCCCTCTGATCACTAGTAGATAAGTAAATAACCCCACGTCGTTTCCAAAAGCAACTATCCATTTAGAGAGAGGAAGCAGTCGTAAAAGCAGAGGGTCCGGTGTCGCGTGCAGTCTTCCCCATGTCTGAACTCTTCTGAGCCAACCTAAGACTGACTTTTCAAAGGCTCAGGACCCTTTCGCACGTGTTTTGGATTACTTGCCTGATTAGAATTGGACTCTTTGAACCTACAAAACTGAAGATTTTTGGAGAATTCAAATTTTCTGAGTTTGTGGATTTGTGGTTTTAATAAACTGAATATTCTTAATCAGCAAGGTTACAACAAGGACCTGCTGGAGACCTGTCAATTTGCGTTTAACAGCTCAATAAAATTTGTCGGTTTCATCTTTTTCATCTTAAATTGCCAAAATAAAACAACTTTTACTGGATATTCTGATTTTTCGGTGAGTACCCGTATGCATTAGCAATAGATGTGATACAAAGAGGGAGGTAGGATTAAATAAGCTGTGCTTCTTCCTACTCCTTTTCGGACATGTGAAACTGTGACTTGTAACATGAAGCACTCAATGTATGCTGTATGCATGTTCGTAATAAATTCAACCATAACCATAATATTTTCCCTTTAATTCTCATAACATGATCACTTTTTCCATAACCTAATTTTCCAAAAATGTATTCATTGGTGCTGCCCTTTGCCGGCATCAGGTGGACAACATCAGGCGTTATCTCCAGGACACTCTCAGTTTACTTGACAACTTTATAACTTTATTTTGTTGTCGTCTCACATTCAGGCACACACACATGCTCACACACACACACACACACATTGCAATTGCATACATTTCTCTGAACTTAAAAACCGCCAGAGTCCCCACTGCACCAAAGTAATAGGAAGGAAAGGGAGAGGAGAGCAGTCCCCAGTAGATCACCAAGAGCTGTGAGATAGGGTATAGAATAACTGTCTGGGTCTTTACCCCTCCTCCATAAGCAGTGGACCATACAGTCCGCTACACTCAGCAAGGAGAGGACCTTAGAGACAGAAACATGCAAATATGTCAAGAAGAGGGAAAAAAAAAAGCAAAAGAAAACATGCCCCTTTGTCTGACTTACCTGAATGAGGGAAGCTGACAAAAAGGCAACAGTAAAGAGAGGGCTGGGCATCGTGTAGGCTCCTTTTATCAGATGAATTGCGTATAAGAAAACCAACTGACCAGGGATGACCAAAAGAAGAAGAACCTTAGCAGATTTGTGATTTGGTCCTGTCAAATCAGAGAAAAACATTAGTCTGTGTGTGTTTGATATACCAGGTGACAATGGGACATCCACCACTTCTCCTTTATTAATGTGTTTTAACACACTACCTGAACCAAAGAAGGTGCTGCAAGGGTTATAGCACCTCGTACGATCCTCAGGAACCTCCCCGGGTGAGAAATTCAAATGCAAATTTGTGGAAATGCGGCTAGCTTGTATAGAGACGAGGTTTCCTCCGACGCCTGGTAAGAAGAAGAAGAAATGGTTGAGGGCTCGGTCGTCAGGAACATCAACAATCTCTCTGAGTGGGAACTGAACCGATACTGTCTGCATGGAAGTCATACAGTTCAACCACAAGACCATTTGTGACCCTATGTTCCAAAAAACAATTTTTTAATAGAATTTTATTTAATTTAATTATATTTTGATACATTTTAATATTGGTATCACAGTTAAGTTAATATTATCAGGTTTATGTTCCAACATGTACAGTTATACCATACTTAAGGCCCGGTCACACCGCCCGAACTTTGATGTAGCGTTCCTGGAGCAGTGAAAAAAAATCATCACCGCTTGTAACCATTCACCACCGTTTAACAGAAGTTGGCCCCCGTTAAGGCAACGGCGTATACGCTCGGCCACCACTGATGGTCCCTCCTACCGCTCCGAAAGTTTTGAGCTGCACAAAATATTGCGAGCGGTGAGGAGCGGGCAATTTTCCGCCACGGCAAAGTTCATCACCGCTCCAACAACGCCCAGTCAAAGTTTGGCGCCGCTAGACGCAAGTTCGTGGACACTTGGGTCCGCTAGGCTATAAATACGGAGAGAAATGGACCAGGAGCCCATTTGGAATAGCCGTTGAGTGCAGACCTCAGTTATATCGAATTTGCTCAAAGTTACAGTAAAACTGTACTACCATGGATGCTGAGAGACTTGCTATGATTGGTGCACTAGTCCAGCAGCAGAATCAGAACCTCCTCAGATTGCAACAAGCTGTTGACAGAAGGAGAGGAGAGAGAAGAAGGAGAAACAGAGTTGTGTGGGTTAGACAGTGGACACTGAGAAGGCCTGAACATGGACTGTATGACAAGCTGATGGTGGAGCTGAGGAATGAGGATCCACGAGCCTTCCAGCACTTCATGAGGATGCCACCAGCCCGCATGCGCAGAACGCCGCTCTATCAACGCTCGCGTCACCGCTAAACCAACGTTCGCTACCGTTAAACCAACGCTAAAGCAATGCCGGCTTCAGCGGTGCACCGCTAGGACAACGCCCGTGTTTTCGATTTTCTTCCCATTTTGTGCGCGGTTACGAGCGGTGATGAATTTTTCTCACCGCTCCAGGAACGCGACAGCAAAGTTGGGGCGGTGTGACGGGGCCTTTAGTTTTATGGCCAATTACTGTTAAAAGGAGGAGAAAAGACGACTCACCATTGATGACTGGAGCATAAAGAATGATTCCTGCCATGTTTGGATCTGACACCGTCTTGTCCAGAATAAGTCCTCCAATACTAAGAAAAAAAAAAAAAAGCATTTTCAGTTGTGCTGTGCTGGACCCTCTCAAACTAAGCATTTGTGCTACAGCTTGTCCCATCACTTCTATTCTGCTGTGTGCAATTTCTCTGACTTTGTGAATTATTTTCTGGCATTGACTTTAAGCAGACATGCTTAAATTCTGACAATATGTAAAATCATCCACCAGTGCGGATAAAACCTTAGACAATGTTTATTCTAACGTCAAACGTGCCTGCTGCTAGTGCTTATCTACCACAGAGACATAACACCCTCAGAAGACCTTTCACCTGCACACACACACACACACACACACACAGTTTCTAGATATGCCACCCTTTCAATCTCTGTCTGAGGAGCGATTAGCTGGCCAGCTGAGATGGACTAGTGCCTAACATCCTCTTTGGAGATCGACCGGACTTCGCTAAACCTTCTCTGGCCGCTAATCGCTCTCTCCAGCCCTGGCATTGCAATTGTTTGTATCTACACTTGTTTGAATTCAATTGCGAACTGTCCTTCAGACTCCTAGACTCATTTCACAGCTGTTAGAATAACAGAATCTTGCGGGGGCTTTCACCCTGTAAAAGGGCCAGTCTCAAGTCTTTAATGTCAAGTCTCGAGTCGAGTCTCAAGTAAAGACGTGCAAGTCCAAATGAAGTCTGTTACAGAGTGATAATCACATTAGTTGAATACTTTGAATACTGCTTGTCTTCTCAGGGACACATTTTACTCAACACACTTCCTGAAAATCTCAAGCATTGTCAAGTCTCAGGTCGAATCCAAAGTCATCAAAATTGTGACACGAGTCTGACGTGAGTCCACATCATTGGTGAACAGATCACTAGATGAAAACAATGTAATACATAAGGCGCACAGGTGGTGGCGCTGTAAACAGACACACAAACAGAACCACCTGACGCAAGTATATAAGAAGAAAGAACACGTGCATAAGGTCTGTCGTCTTCAAGAAAGTGGAATTACTTCTGCAAATCAGGGAGTAAAAGACACAGAAAGTATCAGGAGAATGTCTGGGAGTCATGCCACTGGAAATTTTTCAGATTGTCAAGAATCCTACAGTAACAAGGGACTTTTTGACTATTGTGAAAGGACTGGGTCCTGGGCATGACCGTAAAAGGCATCCGGTGATGAGGTTGTGCAAGTGACCTGTGGAGAGTGGAGCGACCCCTTTATCATCACCGCTCCCAGGTACATTCTGGCCCGGAATGTTAGCACCTGTTTAGGGTCCCAGCCAGGGGTGACTGGCGAGGATAGGAATTAAGGGAAACCAATTGCTATCATATACAACATGTATACCTGCTGATTATGACGCCATAATATATCCATAGCCAACATTATATATTAATAAGGCATGTATGGTTAACATGGGCAGTCATATGAGGGACACTTTAATACAATTGTGCTCATGGCTATGCAAGTATGTATTATTTTGTCGACCTCGCCTTGTGAAAGGAGGATATGTTCGTAGTAATATGTACATACAGTACATGTATCAGCAATGGTTATTGAAAGACGGCTATGCTCACTGGAGGGAAACATTAACTTCTTTTATGCTTCTTTTATGCTTGCTTAATGTGCAGCTGTTATGAGGAACTACATTTTAAACACACAAGTTATTTGAACCTTCACCTATTTCAGTGTGATGAATTGGTAGGGACACACACACACACACACACACACACACACACACACATACGCATAAGCCACCATGACAAGGCATTTTGTTTTGAGGAGGTTGCTTATTGTGGGAAACTGCATTATATGTGTTTCACATCACTGCTGGGTGGGAAAATGACCTTTTGTACTGAGCTTTTGTATTCCAGGAAGAGTGGGAATATGTTAGAGTGTGAGAAGGTTGGTGCTATGACGCCAAAGGGGTGAAGAGGTATAAAAACCGCACCCAAACATTTTGGGGCTTTTTCTCCTTGCGATTTCTCGGGATACGTTCAGCTGCATCTTCACAATTGGCTACAACTGTGACTTTGTTCTGCAAATGAAAAGAAGAATCCGCTCTCTCGTCAGAAGAAACACAGACTTAGCAACCAACCTAGCAACCAGCAAGGAACAGTTTAGGCAGGGGAGAGGGTGCCTGAGGATATCGGAGATAGCCACACATAGATGCAGCTCCTTCTCTCCTTTTTCCATGTGCAACATAGAGCCTTGCAGGAGACCAAGGAGGATTTATCAAGTGCACATTGATGGGTCTCACCTTTGGGATAAGGATTTTCCCCCCAGCAGTGGATTTTACAAAGGACTGCTTTGGTCTTTTACTTTTTTATCTGGACGCTGTTGTGGCATGATTGTTGCTCATTTTGGGACCCGCACCTCATTTTTAACCACTTTGGACATTTCCTGTTGGGACATTTTTACAACTTTTGTTCATATGTAACTGGAGCTCAACAACGTTCTAAAAGACAAAGTAATGTATGATTTATTTTATTTTACTGCTTTTTGCCCTAGCTAAATTACTATTAAATTTCCTTCATTCACCTTTTCTGTTGTTTTTGCGTCTTGTGAGATAAAAGAGTAAGCTGTTTGTATAAGAAAATTCCTTTTAGGTTGTTCCGGTCACACCTTTGTTATAATAAACAGGTCCTTCTGATTGCTAACAGATTAGTAAAATTTCCCAGGTCTATACCAAATGCAACAAACCAAAAGCGGCTGTAAGTAGAGGGTCTGGTGCTGGGTGCAGTTTACTACTGGTTACTCCATTGTGCCTGGTCTGGATGTAGCGGGGCCGCCTCTACACGAGCCGTGAAAACCTGGGTGAGTTTCCTTCAACCTGACTTAGAAGCATCCTTTTTAACACAGGAGGCTTTAACCCGTTAAGCGGAGAAGTCAGAGAGGTAGGTGCGCCTGCTCAACACACGAAGGGGTAAGGGTCTTGCACCACCTGGTAACAAGGGTTTTAACAAGATATTATGTTGGCTTTTCAGCAGCAGTACACAACCAGATACCTGACAGTGATGGGGTGGTGGCGTCATAGTTTCCAGAAAGTAATGGTTTGCTTGTTCATATGGCAACGACACGGCGGCGTTGTCAGATTGTCCCAAAACATTCCTGTGTGGACAGGCCCTTAGATGCTGCCCCCCTACTAAAAGCCAGTAGGGGGTCCTGGAAACATATGCTGACACTCAAGTACGTTCTTTTAACGTAAACTCTCTCCCCGGACATTCGGGCACCAGAGGTGGTTGCATTCTTTTTGTGATGTAATTCATTTGCATGTGACAGACTTACCCTGATGCCTGTCTGATGCCTTTGCAAAGGTAAAATAAATGGCTCTGTCTTTATTTTAAGCATTTTCTTTTCTTTTTTTTTATTGGGTTGGACTTTTTTCAACAATCAGCCACATCAATAAACAGACAGATAGGAAGCTGAAATCAATAAGGATTGACGCTCAGTTGGAAGAGGAACTAAACTGCTTCTTTGTACCCACATCTGCCACAAGATGAAGAATTTGTTCACAAATTGACCACAAACTCCCACAACTACTGCCCCATAGCCCTCAGCACCGGATCACCCCAAGGTTGTGTACTGAGCCCCCTTCTGTATGCACCCAACCCTGGTAAAGTTTGTGGATGACACTACAAAAACAAAGAAAATAATGCTGGACTTCATGAAGAACAGTGCAGACCCTCACCAGGCACGGTAGCCACTCAATTTCCTTTGGGAGGAACTGCTGGTGACCTTCTACCAAGCTACTGTCCAATGCATACTGGCATACTGCATCTCGGTGTGGTATGCCGGGTGCACAGTTGCAGACAAGAAGGGGCTGCAGAGGGTGATCAACACCGCACAAACGATCCACGGCAATTTTATGTTCATATTTCTATAATTGTCACAGATAGGCACAATAAAGACTTTTCATCTTTGTACAGACCTAAAGAATGTGTTGTGAGCCCTGGTGTACTTGTGGAGAGGGGCCTGTATGTCCAGTACACGACAAGTACTGATAAACAATAACTATGCAAGCTGAATAAATAGGGTGCGTACCTGCTGATGAACATGGCTGTTATGATGGGCTCCCAACCAGTCCGGAGCAGGATGCGACTGGCAGGGTGTTTGGATGAGACCACAATCCACAGAGGGATCAAGCACAACAAAAACAGATCGACGAGGTACAACACGTAGGAATATAGCTCTGGCAAAAGACACATTTTTTCTATTTGAAACAGAATTGACTCAACTTGAACTGGTTTAGTCATACTTCTAAAACATTTAAGAATACCCCTACTGCCACATGTGGATCTGTGGATGACCTTTTACTGTACGTAACAATAGAAAATTACAAAACAAGACCCAAATTATGTTTACCATATGAAAAAAGGTTCTCACTACTGCTGCTACACACATCCACAAAGGACCCAATTGCCCACTACTGGCCACATAATTACAAATTCATAACTGTTGCAAGTAAAAGCTATGCTTATCAACTTTATTTACATACCCATGAGGGAGAAGAACAACTGACTGAAGCAGGCCAGAAAGGCAAGAGTGATGAGGTCTCCAAAACTGGCTGCCATGGGTGTAGCCACATTGTCAGGGTTGATACCCATCCGCTTGGAGCCAAGAATCACTCCCACCATTATGATGCCTAAAAGAATAAACCAAAACTATTATATTTGATATGTTAATATGTATCCCCCGTTGTCTCATCATTCATCCACGCAGTAATTTTGCAGATCCTGGGTAACAGGGTCAGCCCTGGGCCAGACAACCATTCACACTCAAAGGATGAGGGCTAAGATGACACAAGAGAAATGTGTTACCTTGCAGCAGTGAAGCCACAAATGTGGTAGAAACACTGGTTGAACACACAAGGATGACGTGGTTAAAGGGCATCTGTCCTTCAGCAATCCAGCCCAACACGATCGCCATTAGGGAGGCTAAGAGGCCAAGAACGGTGGCTTGGAGCTGTTGGAGAAGACAAGCAGTAAATGCTTCAATAGGGGAGTCACAAGACACCCAACTCACGAGACGAGACGAGGCATGAGATTGGGTGCACAAGAACGAGACGAGACAACATTTAACATTTATTTAACTGAGACACACAACAATGCAGGTGCATTTTGAAATGTTTATTGTCCCACAAACTGACGCTCAACGATATTATTGTCAACATTTTTTGCAACCATATAAACCACTGTTATGACAATATACTGTAAGAAACAATAATAATAATAAAACAGATCACAGTTTTTCTGTTATCTGCTTGTCTTTGCAACACACAGACACCCAAAAAGAAGTTCTAATTTGCTGTTTTATGTGATAAGTCTTTCTTCTACTGGTTGCTATGACACACACCCAAAAAGAAGTTCTAATTTGCTGTTTTTTGTGAAAAGTCTTTCTTTTACTGGTTGCTATGACACAGACCCAAAAAGAAGTTCTAATTTGCTGTTTTTTGTGAAAAGTCTTTCTTTTACTGGTTGCTATGACACAGACCCAAAAAGAAGAAGTTTAATTTGCTGTTTTTTGTGAAAGTCTTTCTTTTACTGGTTGCTATGACACAGACCCAAAAAGAAGAAGTTCTAATTTGCTGTTTTTTGTGATAAGTCTTTCTTCTACTGGTTGCTAGAACACACACCCAAAAAGAAGAAGTTTAATTTGCTGTTTTTTGTGATAAGTCTTTCTTCTACTGGTTGCTCGGACACACACCCAAAAAGAAGAAGTTTAATTTGCTGTTTTTTGTGATAAGTCTTTCTTCTACTGGTTGCTCGGACACACACCCAAAAAGAAGAAGTTTAATTTGCTGTTTTTTGTGAAAGTCTTTCTTTTACTGGTTGCTAGGACACACACCCAAAAAGAAGAAGTTTAATTTGCTGTTTTTTGTGAAAGTCTTTCTTTTACTGGTTGCTAGGACACACACCCAAAAAGAAGAAGTTCTAATTTGCTGGTTTTTGTGAAAAGTCTTTCTTTTACTGGTTGCAATGACAACGCATGACTCATGTATGTAAAACAGACGTTTGGAAGGGGTTGAACATGTTCCAAGAAGAGAAGAAAAGGTGGGGGCTATGACGACAAAGGGTGAGAGAGTATAAAAACCACATCTAAGGAATATCGGGGCTGTCTGTATCGTACAGAGCTGCATCTAAGAATTGGAAGACTCTGCTTTGAGAGCCAAAAGAGCAACCTGCTATTTCGTAAGAAGAAACACAGACTTTGCAAATGTAATGTTAGACCAACAAGGCGCAGAGAGAGAAGGAGAAGTGTCCTCGGACATCGGAGATAGCCACATACAGATGCAGCCTTTCTCCTTTTCATTTTTTCTATTCCATGTGCAACCGAGAGCGGTGGATTTAAAAGAGGATTACTTTTATCTTTTTCTTTTTTCTTTGGATGCTGTTGTGGCTTCTTTATTGTGCATTTTGGGATGAAACAGAGAGGGTGGTAGCGATCCACTCATCTTTTCAGACCACTTTTTGACAATTTCCAGTTCGGGACATGATTACATCTTTTGTTCATTTATGTAACTGGAGCTCATTAACATCTTTGAGACAAAGGAATGTATGTTTTTACCTACTTACTGCCTTTTGCCCTTGCCTACTTGACTATTAAATTCATTTTTCTCTGCTGTTACGTCTGACTTTTGAGTCTTGTGAGATAAAAGAGTATGCTTTTTGCCTGAGATAATTCCTTCAAGGTTGTTCCAGTTATCATTTTACACAGGTCCTTCTGATCGCTAATTGCGGCCCGCGACTGGACACCAAAGAGTTGTGTAACTGCAGCCCGCAACATCCGGGCAAGCTCAGTGTTACTTCCATACTTACAGGGGCAAGTAAACACCAACGCTGAACTAACAGTGGTGTTATCACACGGATGTATTGTGAATTGTATCGTATCGTGAGGTGCCCTGAGATTCCCAGCCCTACTCCCAATACTTGATGCGGCCCAGCCTCACCCAGACTCTACCTCCACTGGCCCCCAGTGAAATTGAGTTTGAGACCCCTGCACTAGACCGTCTATCTATGTCAGTGAAGTCAGGGCGACAGCGCCATTTGCTGGTCAACCTCTTTATGGGCGCCACACACGGAAGGCCTCTACTCGATTCATTTTCAGTGGAACCTGCGTGACAGGACGATTTTCACGGGTCACCGTTAAGCTAAGCAACATGCCTATTGGTGAACGTTTGTGCTCGCGCATGTCATGGCGCACACGCTGGTTTGCGACGCGATTCCGGAAAGTTGAAAAATGTTCAACTCTTCATCGCTGTCGCCCAGACGAGGACCAATCAGCGAGAGTTTCATTGATCGGCCAATGAGCGGACAGAATGCTCATCTGTACACTCTCGCAGGTAGGGGTCGTTCCCGGAGCTATTTGACATTTCTAAAAAAAAAGAATACAGATATATAAAGAAAAAAACAGCGGCATGGGAACTCGTTCGGGCCAGAGTAAACATATTGAGTAAGTTTACATTAATTTAAACTGACATTTATGTAAGGTTATCTTCAATACTAGCAAGATCCGGGACTAGCAAGAGTACTGGATCAACACCGGCCGCTTTTCCTCCTCTGAAGGACTTTAACACCCCCAAATTCCCTCCACATATGACAGCCAATCAAAACCGTTGGAGAGCCGTACAATTCGCTGGTCATAGCCGCCCACCGGTGTGCAGGTTGTGCTACGCGTTGGCGATGATTTTTCGCCAATCGCAGTTGTTTGTCACCTCCCGTGTGTTGGGCGCCACACATGGGAGGCGACAAACGACACCCACACGACAAGCCGGCGTTCTCAGATTTTCCCACTCTGGAAGCAGTTTTTACAAAAATACCGTTTCAGATCACCCAGGACGACGTTCCCGTGTAGATGAGAGACTTGAAACGATACAATACTTGGCCGTTTTGACCTGCAAACCTTTCCGTGTCGATAGCCCCAAACTCCGATGGGAAAAAACAGCCACACGTCACTCACCGGCGCTGTGAACACCAACACCGAGGTAGGTTGGATTGCAAGGTGTGCCCAAATCAATATTGAAGTGACCACTTCCATATTACGGTATTATCATTCAAAGTAGTCATGCTATAGTTTACAGCCTTGGTTGGCTTCTGGCTGCCCTGTTCTCGCGATACAGAGAAATCTCATCATGTTTTAATCTCGCGACACCCCTAATATTGATGACTCAATGGTAGATAAGATGTATAGTTATTGTATTGAACCTGCTTGAGTGCCAGGCTGCCAATGATCAGCATCCATTTCTCTCCGGCAAACTCCATTCTTCCTGCATTTACCTAAAATAGAAACATGTCCATATTATTATTGTCATTAAAAATCATGGATAACAAAATGAATCAAAAATAATTGTTTATTTATTTAAACCTTCCCAACCAGGGCCACATAGGGAAAATTAAAGGATGCAACTTTGCCACGTTGCTATTTAGTTCAGCAACCCATGTAGATCTGCTAAGAAGTTAGATATATTTCTAGAAAAAACAACTGCATCTCAGTTTTGAGATGGAGTTGAAAATGCATAATTAGTATGAACTTTGGTCTTGGTTGTTTTTGTCCCATTTTTGCTGTTGTTTTTTCATTTTCCAAATATTTAAAGTTTCCTCTCAAATAGTCTTTGTATATTTTCTTCTCGTGATGTTATGACTTTATTCCCATAATATTTTGACTTTATTCCCATAATATTATAAGTTTTCCCCAACCTAATAATCCAAAAATTCCATCTATACATTTTTTTTATCTTTACTACTAAAATTACGCTATTTTTCCTTATATTATGTGTTTAGTCTTGTAAAATTGCAACTTTTTTTCTTGTTAGAATACAACTTTATTCTTGTAATCTTTTTTCAATTTCTGCTGTGAGCGTTTTTTTCCTTTCTTTTTGTAAATGTTCTTCCTGTGATCATGACTTTATTCCTATAACATTTTGACTTTATTCTCGGAAAATTCTAATTTTTTTCTTTTATATTCGTAGTTTTGTTTGTTTTGCATATTACGACTTAAAAAAACCCATCTTTTTTCTTTAATATTTCAACTTTATGTGACAAAAATAACGTGTTTTTCCTCATAATATTACAAGCTTATTCTTAAGCTTAAAATTACGACTTTTTTGTCGTTAGAATACAACAATTTTCTCTTAATGTTTTTATTTTATTCTTGTAAAATGACAGCTGTTTTTTTCCCTTTGTGCTGTTTTCCCCCCCAAGTATTACAACTTTCTTTTTGTAAATTTTCTTCTTGTAATGTTGTTTTTCATACTATTACGACTTTTTAAAAGTGAATTTTTTCTTAAATATTTCAACTGTAAATGATGCTATTTTTCCTCAATATATTACAACATAATTCTTATAAAATTATGACTTTTTCTTTCTCTTAAATTTTTTGTTTTCTTGTTAAATTATATTGTAAATAAAAAACAATAAAAAAAAACAGCCCCCGTGTTGCACTTTTGGACACCCTTGGTTTAAATTGTATCAATATGTTGTCATTTCTTGCCATTTAGCGTGATTAGAAATAACTTATTTATCTTCCAGCATATTGCACTGAGAGTTGGTCTGCTGTTATGAATGATCTTCACATGTGACTGCGGACTTTCACAAGGGGACAGAAAGCCTATGAGTCAAGAGGATAGAAATATACTGTATTTCAGGGGAAGAGACCCTTGGTAAACTTGGCAGTTACTGTCAATAAATACCTCAAAGTGAGGGCTTTTCTCAGCAATATTTAGGTGAGATTTAAAAAGTGATTAATTAGATCAATTAATTACAGATCAGAATGAACTAATCTCTCAATTTTTTGGAATCCCTTGACAGCACTGCTAAAAACTATTGTCCAGATAGTGTACTGGATATTGTTACATGTTCCCATACTCACAGCAGTTGACAGTCTGGAGGCCAGAGTCATTTCGAGGTTGCCCTTCATTCCCAACACAGCAGGAAGCAGAATGAGGAGCTCTGAGATTTCCTGGAATACGTCCCAGCTCTGCCATACAAAATTGACATCATGGTGAAAATCTACATTCATCCCTAAACCATAATTTCATTAGGGTTTTTTTCAATTAAAAAATACCATTAGGGTTAGATGTAGGGTTACGGTTAGGGTTATTCTCCTATTATGGATCTCCGTTTAAAAAATATCACATTGAGGAAGAAACTTATCTGCTGCTTTTGGAGGTGTTTCTGGAAAAATAATTATGTTGTATTTATAATATCACCTATTGGTAACTTATGCTGGCCGGTAGTGGGATAGCATCGTTGATGTCTTAAAAGTACAGTCGTCCCTCACCACTTTGCGATTAGAATTTCAGGGCTTCACGCTCTGATCGTCCCTCGATTATCGCTGTTAATTGGTTCCTGACCCGACTGCGATAAGTGAATTTCCACAAAGTAGGATTCAATATCAGTAAATTGAATATTTTCATAGTTACCGCACAGAAAACCTATTCATGACTTTCTAAATACAATCTTTAATATTATTAGAGCCCTGTACACGTGAACCTTTACACTCCTATTATTCTTTGTTTACACCAAATTGCTCAACTGTAATGCGCAGGCTACGGGATCACTGCAGGGACACAAGAGATGCCATGGCTTTAAACATTAGCAAGGTAGCGAGCTAACTAGTCAGCCTCCAATTTATTTACAGCATTACAGTCTAAACTTTACAAAGGGTTTAGAATGGAGTGAGACGAAGGACAAAGAAGCCAAAAACGTACCACTTCCACAATGTATGGGAGGAGAGCTTCATTTCACTCTATCATGTCGGACATGCAATTGCTGACTTCATGCAGTGTGATGCTAATCTAATGTCATCTCTCAATCATGGAACATTACTGATGCCTAGTGGCCCAAATACTACATTTACCTTTTGTCTTTTAATATTTTTTTGACTAATAATAGGCCTTAGTCAACCAAGAAACAGCGAACATTTATTAATTAATTTTTGAAAAAATATGAGGGAACGAAAATCAATCTGCGATATTGCGAGGTATGACTGTTTTACTTTTTTTTTTATTATATTGATTAATATAACATGCTGTTATGTGGTTGAATATGGCCTATTATTAGGCAAAATATGCACATTTTACTTATCTTTTGCCTAAATGAAGCATTTTGAATCATAAAAATGTCAAAATGAAGTAAAATATAAATAAAAGGCATTCGGAATGGACGCTGTGAATGATATGTAGTATTCTACACCGGTCACCAGGTGTCACTAATGTTACTGTAATGTTCGATGAGACTAGACTTGATTGCGGAAACAACAGGCTTTAATTGCATGTTTGAATGATCTCACAACAGGCACAATAATCCCTAATAAAAATCCCTAATGAAAACATGGGCTATTGTTGCGGCCGTAACCAACACCAAGCTAAAACTCAACTGTGAACACCCCGACGTCACTTCCTGTGTGCCTGCCACTCAGCTCCCCAAGCAAACACATTTATACAACACAAAGTCTTATTTATGTTATAAATGGCTTATTTCTTCTTCTTATGTCTACTATATTGGATAATAGGAGTGTAAAGGTGACTATTGGGGTGTTATTTCATGTCTTGAGGACTCTAATAATGTTAAAAAACGTATTTAGAAACAGGTTTTCAAATCTGTAACTACGAAAATATTCCATTTATAAAAAAGGAATCCTACTTTGTGGAAATTCACTTATATTGTCTGGAACCAATTGACCCCGATAAACGAGGGATTACTGTACACCCAAAATGAAAATGTAAACATTGGGCTTAATTATCCATTTTATATTATTAGAATAGTTCCCCATTCTTAAGAAACCAAAATATTAATACAATTAGTCTATTTAGCCCGAACCCTAACCCTTCTCTAGGGTCATATTAATAACCCTAGGGAAGGGCAAGTGTTATGGTTAGGGTAACCCTACCCTGGGGTCAAGGTTATGCGGAAAATCGAGGCCATTGATGACTTTTGTCCTTCAAACAAAAAAAAAAGTCATGATAGGAGCCACATTTGCTTCAAAAATACTGTTTTCCTTGAAGATATTGCTGTGTTTGAGGCAGACGTGGGCAAGCTCCAGCGGATGCCTTGCAAGTGTTACTCTCACTTGACATTAGTGACGTTGCTTCACCTGGACCACATCAAGCAGCAATCCGGCAGAGACTGTGCCCAACCCAGCCAGAAGGAACGGCACCAGTATCTGCAGCACCATGGAGCAGACTGACTCTGGGGGTACCTCTGCACCATGTGACATCTTGGCCTCCTCAGATCCATCGAGTCTTGACCCACTGAAGCGCTCAGTAGGAAGCAGGGGGTCTGTCTCAGTGTAGTCCTGTGGCTCATAATTGACACTTGTGTTGAGCGGTGAAATATTCCGTTTAGGGATAAGATGGTTTGATAAGTGGTGCTTCTGGATGGGCCTTTTCTCCTCTGAACTCCTCGTGTGCGCATCCTTAGATTCCGGTAATATCATAGTTTCAAGCTTGGGTTTTGTCAGGAGGGAATCCTGCTCTGCTTGTCCTAAACAAACATGAACATAAAACAAAACAAAATGAAAGCCTGTAGAAATAAAGCAAAAAGTTTCCTGGTAACTTGGAAGTTTGTTTGGTTAGAAGCAGATGCATTTAGAGCCGGGGTTCTCAATCTGGGACTCACATTTTCCAATGGTCATTAAGTCACGACTCACTTCTGTTTAAGTCATTTTTATTTTTTACACTATGTCATTTTTATTGTTATTACATTTGTATGCTTTTATTTAAGTCATTTTGAATGTTTTTGTTTTTATTTTTACACTTTTATGTAAGTCATTTTTATTTTTATTTATTTTGTATTATTTTTTTGTTTTTATTTAAATAAATTGTGTATTTGTTTTTTATTTAAGTCATTTTTATTTTTCACTTAAGTCATTTATATTTGTATTTATATTCATTTTTTTACACTTTTATTTAAATCATTTTAAAAACAGATATTTCTATTATGTTTTTACACTTTTATTTAAGTCATTTTATTTGTATTTTTTTGTATATTTTATTCTTTTACACTTTCTTTTGTGTTTTTTTCATAAATGTATGAGTTTTTTTAAAATTGCCTCTCATATTTTGAAACATAAATAAACATAATTGCCTTTAGAGGAATCTGTAAAGGAATTTTGTCAAGGAAATGAGGAATAACATGATAACTCCATGCATATAAAAAAATGCATAAAGTAAAATGCAATATAAAAAAAACCCCAAATGAGATATTTCTCTTATAAATGTGCAATGTACGTATACAAAGGAGGAAGGTGAAATATTGCACCATTTTACTTCAAAGTACATATTTGTATATAATTTTTCACTAGCTGTCAGTAGAGTCCCTTGACAGAGAGAGTTACGACATGACGAGTCGAAAAAATACGGTCACGTGACCCGTGGAGCCATCTTGGGGCCAAATTCGCGTTTGCATTCACCTTTATACAACAGAATACTACAGTATTCTTGGCCGTATTGTTGTTTGTTCATCAAAAATGCCGGGTTGTTGTGCATTTGGATGCACAAATAGACACGACAAGGGTTTCGAGCTGTACAGATTCCCTTCAGATCTCAACAGACGGACAATTTGGGAGAATAAAATCAACCGTTTGGGCTGGAGGCCGAACTCGTCTTCAAAGCTGTGCGAGGTAGGTCAATTGAGTGTCCGGTCCCAGGTCTTGTATTTGGTGTTGTGAATTTCTGTTTAATGTGAATTCCACGAAGACAAATTACAATGATTGCTTATGATGAAATTGTAGTTACCATGGCAACGCTTTGTCCGACAAACAAACACAAAAAAAACATGTCTTGCACATCTTCATGTCAGTGCTTCAAAACTGTAGAAGGAATTCGCAATGTTAGATGTGAAGTGCAATAATGAATTTTTTTTAAATAAAAATCATATTATACTGTTTATAATCTGGCCCAATTTTAGATTTATTTTGATCTGTATGGTCGAGGAACCTCCTTTCGTGCACTTAATCTAAACTGCAGTTATTTTATGGATATTACATTGAATACCTTAATATTCTTTATACCACTTTTTACATGCATTGTCATACTGTGCACGCTTGAATTGGCCCCAACATGGCGGCGTGATCTCAGTTGTCGTAACTCTCTCTATCAAGGCACTCTAGCTGTAAGCAACCCACCCAGGATGGATCCGTGACCCACCAGTTGAGAACCACTGATTTACAGAGTCATCCGATGGCAAAGATTGGCTCCATTGTCCTTCATTCCCAAGTCTCGTTGACAGCACTGAGCTTGTCTTGTCCGCCGCAGACAAGTGACTTAGTTTGACATTCCGAGCAAATGAGTTGGTATGAGGGCGCTTACTTTACAGTCAAACAATCTAGTCTTACGATGCCATAGCATGTGATTTGCTAATAAAAGTTGAATCATTTTTAACACAATGGAAATTTGACAAAAACATGCTTGTTAGGTTAATTGCCCATTCTAAATTGTCCATAGGTATAAATGACAGTGAATGGTTGTTTGTCTGTATGTGTCCTGCGATTGGCTGGCGACCAGTCCAGGGTGTTCTCTCCCAAAGTTAGCTGGGATAGGCTCCAGTATTTAGTGGCATAGAAAATGAATGAATATTACGATGTTGTTCTCGTTAGATTACAACTTTTTTCTGTGATTTTGACTTTATGCTTGTAAAATTACATCAGATTTTTCCTTTGTTGCTTTTTTGTTGTTGTTTTCTTGTTAAAGGATATTCTTAGAATGTGCCGCGGGCCCCAAATGGCACCAGGGCCACACTTTGGACACCCCTGGTTTATGGCCAAGGTGCTAATCAATGACATCCTGCTGTGAGTCTATTTTGAATATTAGTATCACCAACGGTCATATACGTCCTTTCATATTAACATCTAGTGATGACATGAAATGTAATGCAGTCAATCAGGAATCAGTCATAATCTCTGGCTGTGAGTTGATGAAATATGAAATATAAAAAACACACTTATTCTCATACCTCATTTCAGATTTTTGTAACAATGTTTGTGATAAATATAAAAAAAAAAACCTACCTTTTCTGTAAAAGCACAGGATCAGAACCGTCAGTTCTCACGCTGCACTGCTGACTCTGACCCCTCCTTGTGGCCTCATTGTCCGAATGATGTGCTGAATCTTCACAGTGACTTAAGTGTAACGCCGCCCCACCCACACCCACAACAGCCACTCCATACCCACTCATACCATAACCAACGTAAACTGCATTGCAAGCATTAGTTAGGAGAGCTCGAATGCTTGCTTGTGCTCTACTGGTCAGATTAAGAGTTTTCATAGTGTGGCACAGTGAGCGTCCCCTCAGAGTAGGGGTGTTCAAACTTTTTCCACCAAGGGCCACATAGTGAAAAATGAAAGGATGCAACTTAGCCACTTTGATATTTTGTAAAGCAACACATGTAGATGGGCTAAGAAGTTAACGTATTTATATATTTGAAGAAAAAAAACTGCGTCTCAGCTTTGTGATATAGGTGGAAAAGCCTATTATTTGTACCAACTTCGCTCTTTGGCTTTTTTTCCCACATTTTTGCTGTTTTATTAACTTTCTTCTGAGATAAGCTTTATAAATTTTAGTCTCATAATATTATGACTTTATTCCCATAATATTTTAACTTTATTCCCAAACCTAATTTTTTTTAAATTACAACTTTATTTAGTTTTCTTTGTTTCTCATAATATGACAACTTTTTTTTTATAAATCATATTTTTTCTTTAATATTTTGACTTTATGCTACTAAAATAACGTTATTTTTCATCCTAATAAATGTGATTATGAGTTTATTTTTACAAAATTGCACTGTTTTTCTCGTTAGACTATGTTTTTCTGTTAATATTTCGACTTTGTTCTTGTGAAATGACAGCTATTTTTCCCCATTTCTAATGTTGTTTTTTCCAACTATTTCAACTTTCTTCTCTTATCAAATTTTCTTCTCGTAATTATGACTTTATTCCCATGATATTTTGACTTTATTTTTCTAACATTGACTTTTTCTGCAAATTAATTTTCCAAAAATTACAACTTTATTTGGTGTTATGTTTTTCATAATATTATAACTTAAAGAAAACATATTTTTTTTATATTTCAACTTCATGCTACTAAAATAGTGTTATTTTTCCGCATATTACCAAGTTATTCTTGTAAAATGATTTTCCTCATTAGATTACAACTCATTCTTTTAATATTTTGACTTTATTCTTATAAAATGAGGTTGTTTTTTTATAGTATTTTTGTTGAATTATATTTTTAGACTGTAGAACAGCCATGGACCACAAATAGCCTCCGAGCCGCACTTTGGAACCCCCCGTGCTAATAAGTTGTAAATACTTAAAGACTTTGTGTAATAGATGACAAAGTGTATTATAACTTTTTCTCCACAGCCTGTTTTTCCATTTTTGCTGTTGTTGTTTTAAATTTTTCAATTTTACACATATTTCTTCATTCTTGTCTTCGTCCTTCTTGTCTTTTTTTCATAACACTGTGATTTTATTCCCATAATATTTTGACTTTATTTTCATGATATGACAACTTTCAATTGCAACTTTATTATTTATTTTGTTAGAATTATTGTGAAAATTATTTTTTTTCCTTCATGTTATTATGTTCAGAATGTTTTGTCGTAATATTCCAATTTTTTTATACCAACATTATGGCTTCATTCCAATATTTCTACTTTATTCTCTTAAAACTATATCTCTTTTCCATTTTTCTTGTTGTCTGTTTTCTTTTTCTTTTCATTTTTTTGGTTTTCTTTTGTTTCTTTCCATTTCTTTTTATTAATTTTCCAAGTATTTCAACTTTCTTCTTGTGAATTCTCTTGTCGTAATTATGACTTTATTCCCATAATATTTTGACTTTATTCTCATATTACAACATTTTCCGAAACCTAATTTTAAAAAAATGACAACTTCGTTAGCTTGCTTTGTTTGTTTCCCATAATTTTACAACTTGTCTTTTTCATTTAATATTTCACCTTTGTGCTCCTATGATGACGTAAAATTACGACTTTTTCTCGTTAGATTACAATTTTTTTTCTAACAAAAAAAACGCGGCAACTTTTTTATAACAAACTTTACTCTTGTAAAATTACTGCAAATTTTTCTATGCTTGTTCTTCTTGTTTTTTATAGTTTTCTTGTTTAATTGTGTTTTTAAAATGTGCCGAGGGCCGCAGTTGGTCCCCGGGCTGCTCTTTGGACACCCCTGCCTTAGAGAATAACATATGGTTGGGGCCTCACCTATTCCCAAAGAGTGGTTTTCTGGAGCATAGTCCAATCCCTGTTCACTCTCCCATTACTGTATACAAGCTAAAATTAGTAAACCAGGTTTCATGCTCCTGTGCACCTCTGAAAGGCAGGTGTTAACACCTCCGTGACAGTTAGTGGTAATCCAGTGCCAGTTTGTGGCACTGGAGTGGAAGAGTGACACTATAGTGTTGTTCCCTAATCCATAAAATACCACTTTCTTTGACATTCTCAACTGCCACTAAACCATGTTTGCCACAGTCCCGGTCGTGAAAGCTTTATAACCCCCACCAGCAGCTCTCTACAGACCCTATAGGGATGCATTTTTGCACATTTTTTGTCCATGTGTGTGAATCAGGGGTGTCCAAAGTGCAGCCCGGGGGCCATTTGTTAAAAAGAAAAAGAATTTTACAAGAATAATGTCGAAATTTTAGGGGAGTAAAGTTATAATAATAAGATATAAAATATGAGGACAAAAATATTTTAGAAACATAAAGTTGAAATATTTAAGAAAAAATGTGTTATTTTTCCAAAATAATATCATGAGGAAAAACATAAAGAACATGCAATTAAATTGGGGAAATATTTTTTTAAATGAAAAAATGTATGTATTGTAAAAGTATTGTAAAGAGAAAAAGTTATTAATCATATGCTTTGTCACCTAAAACATAAAGCTTTTAAAAAAAACATTAAAGTGCTTAGCTACATGGGTTGGTTTACAAAAGGTAAAATATCCAAGTGGCCCCCACATCCTTTGATTTTACAGTTTGCGGCCCTTGGTGTAAAAAGTCAGTCATATAGGTCATGCCAATCTGAAAAAGGTTGACTCAAGACAACTGTCTGTTTCACCTTTAATCCAAAAGGCTTCTTCAGTACAAAATCTTAAGTGTGGAGTGCCCCTATTTATGTCTCTGGGGCGGTGTTGCAACACTTCCAGGTAAGAACAGCTTTACTGAACACTTTGCACACAAAAAGGCACGGCAAATAAAAAACTACGGCGCAAAATAAGAGTCCGAATGCACCACGATAAAACTGGAACAAGTACAGATAAAGGAACTAAAAGCTACCTGTGAGACAGGCAGGCCACTGAACAAGCAGGCAGGAAGGCTAGCACAGGATCAGCGTAAAACAAGGACACTAAAATGAATGACTAGAGAGAGACTAGAGTCGGCTGACATGAAATGTAGTCGGTAGTCGGTAGTCGGTAGTCGGTAGTCGGTAGTCGGTAGTCGGTAGTGTCCAAAACAGAGGAATACTCCTGCGCCTTCCTGTAGCAGCTGAGAAGCATAAATGCAAGTGCTGATGGGAAACAGCTGCGCTCCTCCAGTGGCTCCGCCCCCCTCAGGAAAACCAGCATCTGGGAGACAGACTACAACACTTAGCAGTAAAGAGCACTTAACCAGTCTAAAGGGTCTCCACCACTGAACTCTATACTACTGGAAGGGGCGTCCCTGCTGACCGCATGAAGCCATTGGCCGACCATCTTGCTTCACCCAAAAAAGCAAACACGCATACATATACAGTAGTATCTCGCATAACGTAAACCTCCTTTTACGTAAATTCCACTGAACGTAAAGAATTTATGTAAATTTTTCACATTGTATTACGTAAGGAATTCCATATTCCGTAAAGCGTCAATTCCGTGCAAGCGACAGAGAGACTAACAGAGTACACTTGGTGACGCCTTCTGGCTTCACGCTTTCATTGGCTGATTATCGGGGCACCGCCTACGCTCTCATCTCATTGGCTGATTATCGGGGCACCGCCTACGCTCTTATCTCATTGGCTGACTTATACAGCGCGTCGTTTGTATGCGAGCTCCCTTCCTCATCTTAAACTAGTTTGCACGCATTGAAATCTCTTCTTAATTTTATTACTTTTCTTTGTGTTAAAATGACCCTAGTCATGGGCCCTAAACCAAGTGTAAGGGATAAGAAAAAAGGGAAAAGTTGTCGATCGAAAGGAAGCAGGAAGTTATCCACAAATTCTGACGCTTCATGCTCTCATTGGCTGATTATCGGGGCACCGCCTACGCTCTCATCTCATTGGCTGACTAATCCAGCGTGTCGGTGTGTTTATGAGAGACATGCTGCTCTGTTCCTCATCGTAGTCGCCCTTAAACGAGTTTGCACGCATTGAAATCTCTTTTTAATTTGTTTACTTTTCTTTGTGTTAAAATTACCGGAGTCATGGGCCCTGACGGGCCATAAACCAAGTGTAAGTGAGAAGAAAAAAAGGGAAAAGTTGTCGATAGAAACAAAGCAGGAAATGATCCAGAAGCATGATGGTGGTATGAAATTAAGTGATGTTGCCAGACTATACGGCCGTTCCCCATCGACCATTATACCTTATTTACCTTATTTTATATTGGAATGTTACTCTACTATGTTTATGCTGTTTTGTTATATTTTCCCACCATATTTGGTGAACTTTGAATATATTGAAGGCCCAAAGGTGTGAGTTTGGGAAGATCTTGGAACGGATTAGGCTGTTTACATGTATTTTACGCTTCGTGTAACATAAAATCCCTATAACATAAAGGTTCTTGGAACGGATTATTTACGTTGTAGGGGCTACAACAGAGTTGCGATCTGGCTGCAGGAATCCAACTGTCTCTCCGCATATTTACTACCCATTGCTTTAGAAGTTGAGCATTGCAGTGTGGAAATCTAAAGGAGAAGAAGGGGTCATTTACAACTACTTAGATGAAAAGATACTTACAGATTTTCACGAGTATCACGATTTGTGCAATTAATAGCAGCACAAGACGGCATCTCGAACTCCTTTTAGTTGTTCGGCTTTCTTGTTTTGGGTGAAACATGGCGACTTCTATACTTCCGGTGGCTTCAAGCCTCCAATGCGCAGCAAGCGATCGGGGCCATTCCAGTTATAGAGTTCAGTGGTCTACACACAATATAGTGATAAGAAAAAGGCAGCCATGTCACAGCAGAGCGTGACACATTGCCCAGCATATACTGGTTAACCTGCATAGCAATTGGTTGTTTGCCTGCCTGGTTGCAAAACAGCTCAGTAGAGGCCACTCTTCCTGTGGGACACAATTTTGGGGGGAGAGATTATCGGACATTGTTCCAAGCAAACCTCCTTCTTTGTTCCTTGGGGGCTTTTCCACTTCTTTCAAACCTCTTTCAAACCAGGTCCTCCCTATTCATTAAACCAGGTCCTCTTTGGAAATGCACATGAACTGCTGACCTTGAGCCCGAACTCACTGAGGACAACATTGTCCAAAATCTGAATAGGGAGGATTAGTGGATTTTTTTGTTCATGTTATTGAAAGATCCGCCCACGCTTCCAGACAACACTGCCATGGCTGGTCCCTTTTCTTGCGAGGATCATCCTTGGGAGTCTGGAACTTTCTCATGATTCCTGACTCCCCAAATCTTATCTTAAGACGAATACACTAATTTCATGGTGTCTGATTCTGTGAGACTTATGTGAGCTATTGGTCAGTTCTTTCACAAGCAGGCAAAGAAGCACCCCAGTTTTTTTTATACTATACTATTGTATCCTATGTGACTGATAAAATACTTAACATGGGAGACATTCAATTTGTTTGAGATATGGCCTCCTGAGGGCCTTTCCCTCACAAAGAATGGAGAATGTATGTACAAGAATGTGTCTTGGAGGAGAGGTTTGCCATCAGCTGACCTTCATGTGCAAAACAGGATTATTTTCCCCAAATTTGCAACTCCAAATAAAGAAATAAATGTCCCCTAAAAAGAACACAGAAACATAGGAAGATGGCAGAGAAATGACTACCCACTTCTATTAAAAATATATACAAGTGTGTATGTTTGTATATACATATATATACATATATATATACACAGTCAAATAGCAGCCACTAAAGGGAAACGGCAAAACTGGCCGCTATAGACAGGTGGCCGTTATAGACAGGTTGGTGGCCATTTTGAATTTGTGCGCGCACATATTAACATGTCTGTGATTAGAAGCTTGTTGTGTTTGCAGATACATATAATTATACTGTTACATGTTGACTAGTAGAGGGCACTGTGGGACTGCGGATAAAAGTTGTGAAGAACAACTAGGCTTGTTATTCTACACCACCCACAGAACAAAGCTGTGCTACTATATATACGGCAGAGTGTCATTACAGCTTTAGTTCATCGGGAAGTGACGGTGCGACGTCCCGAGCAGGAGAGCTAGGCTGAGTGATAGCTGTGAGTGTCGAGAGAGTTGGGAAGTGTGTGGATGTTGGCGGGATGTAAAGTCCTGCAGTGTTCTCTGCTGTTAATAAAGCGATTAAAGTGAGTCTCTCCTTCCCCACAACAAGGGGCATTACAGTATTGACCAGTGCACATTGTCTCACACTAGGAAAGAAACGGTGTCACTGTCTGCAACAAGCTCCAAAGAAGACGGCTTTTTTTTATGTCGAACAACTGACAGTTTGTGTGGATCTTGTGAATGATTGTGACTGAGCTACGACTCAGTAATTAAAGTCTATACACGATGCCTTCATTGATTAAAAAAAAAAACTTTTTCGTGCATGAAGCTTCTGCTTGAGTATTTTGGGCGCTATATGCGGTCAGATATTGACCAAGGGATACAAAACAGGTGACCGCTATACACAGGGTCTACAAACACGTACATTTTCTGTGGGGGATCTGTCAGTGGCCGCTAAGACAGGTTTGACTGTGTATATATATATATCTCTGTGTGTGTGTGTGTATAGCCAGAGGAAAAGGAAAATTCAAAAAAGTTATTTGTTCACTGCTTCAGATGCATAAAATCGCAATTGTCTCATTCAACTATCTTAAAGTTTCAGAGATCTTTTTCTAGCATCTGCTTAAGCGTAGGGGCGGGCTGAGCTGGTGGTCTGGTAGTTTTTGTTTAAACATATGTGAGATGTATATACTGTATAATTCTGTCATCGTGAACATTCCCGCCGTTTTCTCACAAGAAGCAGATGATGTGGGCCAGGGGATTGTATAAAAAAAGCATGCGTCAACGATAGGTTTCCATAACGGCAAAGAGCTTCAAGACGATTACAAGACAGTGCACGCCATGGGTATGTAATTATGTAATTTATTTATTTTATGTAAATTATCTATGGTGTTTAGTTTGAAAACCAAATTTGTTTTTTCTACTTACAGGAGAGCTGCATCTTCACCAATTGAAGGTACTTTTCAAATCATGTAACTGAAAGTAATTGCATCTTACTGCGTCTCTGTGTGTGCGCATGTGTGTGTGTGTGTGTGTGTGTGTATGTGTGTGTGCTTGTCTGACTGCATGTGCTCTAGATCCCTGCATGGGAGAAGGCTGAGAGGAGGGAGGGGTGTTGGGGTTGGGGTGGTAATGCAAATAGCAGGGGATGTGTGTATCTGTGTGTGTGCTTGTGCATGTGTGTGTGTGTATGTCTCTGCCTCTGAGACAGAGAGAGAGAGGAAAAGAGAGAGAGAGACGGGATGTCCTCTGTGTTCTTTGTATACTGTATGTCCATGTTATATGACTGCATGTAATATTATTGACCCAAATATAAGGCAACGCCACTCTTTCAAGACCCCAAGACAGAATCCGAAACAATCAGTTTAGTCACTATTGTGTGTGACAAGAAGAAACGTCGTTTGTTTGCATGTTTAAATCTTTAGACCAAGAATAAAGGACCACCTGTCTTTTTCAGGCCTTTACCATGAGAAAAATACTGTCTGCTATTTGTGTCCATACGATACAGTTCATTTTTAGTTGGGGCTGTGAGCTGAAACCTGTTTTAGCAGATTGATTTGTTACCTCCTGTTACCTCAGTATGGATTTAACCAGCATGGTTTATTATCTTGCCAAAGTGCCAGTGTATGATTTTGGTGTCCAATCGCCTCCAAATTTGGTATGTAATATGTAATATGTAATATGTTGATGACTCATTAAAATTGGTGGTGGTTGATTATGAGCACGAAGCAAGTCCCTAAGTCCCTATTGACCCATACACCATATTAAAGGTCTTGGCCAGTGTTTCTGGATCATTTTGTCAATATGTCAAATAACAACACAATGAAGCAACAAAAAAAAAGTATTATGTTAGAAATGTTTCATTAATCTCTGTGCTCTTGGGTTTTTTGCAGACTTCATCCCATGAAACCCCTCACTACTCAGGAACAGCATCCTGTCTCAGCCACTGAGGGAGAATCAGATAAAAGCACAGGACTTGTTGGTAAAGTTAAGGAGAAAACAAAGGTATCGTTTAGATTACCAAGCGATGGCCGTACCTTTTTTAAAATGGACTAAAAGATGTACTGCATGTATTTATTTTGTTTTTTCAGGCAAAAGAAAGTGGTGCAAAGGGGCCGTACTCCATGCTCACCAAGGATGAACTCATCTCCCTGGTTGTAAAACAGGACAGCCAGCTGCAGGAGAAGGATAAAAAAAATCGCGGAGTTGGAGCAATACATCGACAATTTACTTGTGCGTGTCATGGAAGAGAAACCGAGCATTCTCATGTCACTGAAGAAAGTCGTCTAGGTGGATTTTCAGCACCTGCACATGAATGGCATACTACAATGTACACATGCATAATAGCATCAGTTCCAAAGATGTTAATTAGTACAAAGACAATCGTAGCAACATTCCAGATATTTTTGCTATGTTTAAGCAGTGCTGATTTGATGATGCGTTTAATGATGGCACCATTAATTGCCGTTTAAATTGCAGTTGTTTGTTTTCAATGTAAGAGTTGGCTTTTGGATGGTTAAAACTATGCAGCTTCTACATACATGCCTTCTTGCACTGATTGTTAAAAGTTTATTTGATAATCTCTCAAAAAAAGCACTTTACTCGGTTTGCAGAATTGCAATTTTTACACTGATGAAGTATTAAACTGTGCAAAAACAAAGTGCCAATGTATTTACTGTAATGTCCCTGTTACTAAAACTGAGTTTTGTTGTTGTTTTGTATTGTTTATTTGATGCTATAAATGTACTACTGTTAAAACAACCTTGTAACCGTTAAAAAATTGTCTTTAGTGTTTTTGTTCATGGTGCAAATATTTTGAATTTGAATGTTTTCCCATTCAGAGTAATTTGAAGAAAGTTGCAATCTTATAACCTGTAGTTAAAAAAAAAAAAGTCACCATCAAAGCTTTAAATAATTTCCATCCATCTATTTTCTATGCCTTTTCCTCATTAGGGTCGCAGCTGATTTATGGGTGAGAGGCGGGGTACACCCTGGACTCCACACATACTGTCTATGACAGTATGTAGTAATAACAGTAAAATACTAAATAAAATTTAATTTAAGTTAAGTCTTAATGTTACTTTAATTGTTTTATAATGTCATAATTTTAAGTCATTTTATTGGTGTTTTCATGTCGCGTTCAGTTAAGTGTTAAAAGAGTGATAAAATATGAAAATAAACAATATTCTTGTAAAATCACTTTTTATTATTGTAATATGTCGTCTTTGTTCTTGTGGTAACAACTGTATATTTTTATTTTAGTATTTATTTCTTCAAACTCTTTGTATTGTGGCGGCAATGAGGGCGGAACTTGTTTCTGGACACTTTAAATCCACACGGAACTATTTTGTCTCCTTGTCATAGCTTCTGCTATACTTCCTGGTTCGCTGGCGTGATAATCTTCATCTTAAATATAGAATATTTTGTTCATGCTTCTTCTGGTACGTTTTTATTTCCCTAATCTTGATTTCTGTATGATTTATTTTATGTGTTTTTGTTATCCAACTGTTATTTTTTAATGCCCGTGGTTTGATGCACTGTTAATGTAAGTTTTAAGGCATTAATAAAGTTGATTGAAAAAAAAAGTTCATGCTTCTCTCCGACCACTGATCTGTATAATATATCTGGATGGCTCATACGTCGCACGCCGCAGTGCAAGCCGCTGAAGCCACAGAGACGCCATCTTACCACTCACATCTCGACTACATTCGACAGCATGCATAGTGTACAAAGCAGATGAAGAGGCTCGCAGAACATCTAATTAAAAAGCGGGGAGATTCTCCTAATTCCTTCAAGTAACGCAACCTTCGTCCCTTAAAAACGATTTGATACGGCTATATTAAATGTACTTTTTCCCCTTCCAATTCTCATTGCCTTTGGGACAAAATTCTACTCTGCACCTTGGCTCAGCACTCCCCTATAGCAATGCATAGTTTTACTCCTCTAGAAAGAGATTTTAATTTTAACTGCATATCCCATGCCTTTTTTCCACTAAAATCCATGGTCATGATCCTTTTTTTCCTTACTTTAATACAATTCACTATGCTCTCGTCAGTACAAAATATGAATCATCAAAGAGAGTGACTTTGGACAAGTTTTAAAATCATTTAACATTTTTCTGATTTTTTTTCTGATTTTTTTTTTGTATTACAAAATATAAATAACATCTTTTCTGATATAGAAATATATTTGAACAAAAACCACAGGAATAATAGGTGACAACCATAATGGGTAATAACCATAAACACATACACCCACACACACAGAAAAAAACAACACTGAAACAAAACCATATGCTTTGGGTAAGACAATACATTGTTTGCAATCTCAAATATACAGCAACAAAATGTTGTTTATTCAAATGAAGGGTCATGCCGGGTCAATTGTATGCAAACTGGCTTGCTAACTGCACTGTATACAATGCCTGGTAAGCATCATGGAAACACTGAGATTCTCCAATTCCTTCAAGTAACGCAACCTTCGTCCCTTAAAAAAATACATATATCATGATATAACAAAAAAGTACGTAAATTTCCTCTTAGCTATTATAGAGCTATATACACGTATCAATTCTGGACATACATTTAATCAGAGGAATTTTACACGATCGAAAATACAGTACAAAAAACCCCTTAAATTATCAATCATAAATCTACATTTCAATCATACTTACAGGTGAAATGTTCGTCCACAGCCTTTGAACTGGCGATTTGTGCAGTTAATAGCTGCACATGCAGGCATCTTAAGGCAAAATGTGAGTCCAATCCGAATTAATAAAAGAAGTTCACCACGAATGCAAAAGCTTGTCGAGAAGTGTTTCTTGCGAGTGGCAATATGGCGGCCGTGTGGCTTCACAAGTCATCGCCAATGAGCCATCCAGATGTACTATACAGATCAGTGTGTCCGACTGACTATTCGATTTCCGGACTCAATTTCCCATGAGCACTTGGGCCTCTTTCCGAAATCATATGACCCATCATGGGTTGCTGTAGCTCTATATTTTTAAACAATATTTAGGTCATATATTTACCTGAGAAATGGCTGCAGAAACCATCGCACCTGACTGGGAATTTGACCGCTTTGACGACAGTTCGCAGAGTAAGTTGCTACATCCGGTCGGTGGTTTTAAAGATGGGTTAGCCTACAGTAGCTAGCAAGTTCGGGTAGCCGAGAAAACGTCTTGTCTTTGATGGTAAAAATCAACTTTTATGTAAACAAATAGTCACCCGAAGCCTTTAATAGTTGTTATTTACTGCTACTTTTTGCTCACTTTTAATATTCACCATACCCGGACTGTGCTGGCGAGCCAGCTAATGGTATTTGCCCCAAGCCATCACACAGCGTTGCAGTTTGTTAACAGGAAAGGACGATGCATTACAAGCTGGTCACAACAACATGTACGCCTGCATCCGATTCAAGACCTGTATGAAAACAACCATTACAAATACCAACATTGACGTTGTTGTGGCTCATGTTTATTGATGTAGTTGTGGTTTGTAGTGGTGAAGAGCTACTCTGTGTTTGTTATGTGACAGCCTTATCGCAAAATGGAATAAATTCCCTCAAACGTCTACACATAACACCCATAATGACAAGGAGAAAAACTGAAAATGTATTATAAAGCAACAAGTAAGAAATCACGTGTACTGTACTTAGTGTAAGTATTCACGCCCTTTGCCGTGAAGCACAAAATTGAGCTCAGATGCATCCTGTTTGCACTGATCAAGTTATTTTGCAAACATTTCGAAGAAGGAAGAATGTTGTTTTTATGGGGTGTTGTGTGTAAAATTCTGACAAAAAAGCTGTAACATAACAAAATGTGGAAAAAGTGAGGTGTTGTGAATACTTTCCAGATATCTGGAAATTGTTCAAAATGGTATTTCTGGAAAATTTATTACTAAGATAATCCATCATAAAGGGAAAAAAGTTAAACATCCAAAAAAACACAGGGAGAGGTGGCTGCTGAACCTGTCTCTCACGTCGAGGCTCGAGTTTGCAGTGACAACAAGCAAAGTTAAGTAGCAGAGTTTAGTTCAACTCGAAATGTTAAACTCAAAAATGGGAAATGCAGAAGGCATTGCCTCACAACAGAAAACTATAGATCAGTCATTTCCTCGTACCGTTTCATCTAAATGCTCCAACTGTAAGTGCTCGATTATTCAATATACACCGTAAATGTACCGCAAAGATTACAAAGACTGCTGTGTTGCAAGAAAGCTAAATAGAAAAGTAACATATAAAATTGGAAAAATGTCTGCATCCGCTGTTTCGGTGACGCGATCGCATTGGTTTACAAATTAATGTTCATACGCAACACCCCTATGGAAAAACAGCGCAGCAAAACGATGAAAGACACATACAAGAATGTATTCATGCAGGCTGGATTGACATGTTAGCAGTGTTCTTTTCATCTGCTACATTCATTGTGTCTGACTGACGCTGTTTGATTGCTTTGTTTGCAACTACTCCTTCTTGTCTTTATGCAACACACCATGCACACCCTCACAATTGGAGCAAATAATTTCTCGCCCAGAAAAGGGTGAGTGCCATCTCCAGGTCGGGATGAGGTCCTGCCCCAAGTGGAGGAGTTTGAGTGCCTGTGTGAGGGAAGGATGGAATGCGAGATTGACAGGCGGACTGGTGTGGCGTCCGTGGCGAACTCTGCATCGGTCCATTGTGGAGAAGAGAGAGCTGAGCCGAAAGGCATAGCTCTCAATTTACCGGTTGATGAAGGTTCCTACCCTTACCTATAGTCATGAGCTTTGCGTAGTGACAGAAAGGACAAGATTGCGGGTACAAGCTGTCGATATGAGTTTTCTCTGTAGGGTAGCTGGGCTCTCTCTTAGAGATAAGATGAGAAGCACTGTCATCAGGGAGAAGCTGGGAGTAGAACCGCTGCTCCTCCACATTGAGAGAAGCCGGATGAGGTGGCTTGGGTATCCGATCAGGGTGCCTCTCGGATGCCGTCCAAGCGGTAGGAGGCCTCGAGGAAGACCCAGGACATGTTGGAGAGAGAATATGTGTCTTAGCTGGCCTGGGAATGCCTCGGGATCCACCGGGAAAAGCTGGATGAACTAGCAGAGGAGAGGGAAGTCTGGGCTTCCCTGCTTAGGCTGGTACCTCCACGACCCAACTTCGGTTAAGCGGAACAAGATAGATGGATGGAATTTCAATGTTTCACATTAATCTGCAACATTTTGCCCGAAGTGACTACGCAAACTGCCTCTAGGTCACGTGGTTGCAACCAGCAATTTGTGCTGTATGTTTTCTCCTTGAAATATTGCTTTACCTTTTATGATTCAATCTCCCACAACAGAAATACACACAGATGTTCAACTGAAGAACTACGCCAAGTTTCTGGAGGACTACACGTCACAGCTAAGGGGCATTGAGGAGGCTCTCGATGACTCCATTGGAGATGTTTGGGACGTCACTCTGGACCCCATTGCCCTGAAAGTATAAATAACACACACAAAAAACTATTACTCTCACAATTGTGAATCTATTTACTGTCTGCTTTATCCAATGCAAACTAGCCCTAAAATAAAAGAGAATAAAATCATTTTAAACTTAATTATTTTTACGTTAAATCAAAATAAATAATCTAATACTACTACTACTACTACTACTACTACTAATAATAATACCTATTGTTATTATTATATAGCTTTGCCTTTAAATCTTTTTTTTTTTTGATGAAGTACAAATATATATATATATATATATATATATTGGATATATATATATATATTGGATATATATATATATATTGGATATATATATATATATATATATATATATATATATATATATACATATATACTGTCTGTATACTGTCTATATATATATATATATATATATATATCCAAGTGGCCCCAAGCATCTTTTGATTTTTCAGCATACGGCCCCTGGTCTGTACAATAAATAACTTTAATTCTGTTTGTTTTCATACAGCAGCCAGTTTAGGCAGCAGACTACTTGGCCCAGAAGTAATTGTACATTCAATCTATCCAGACTAAAGTCAGTGGGGAGGGTGTAGAGCTAGGAATGGTAGATAGTTGCACCTTGGTGCTTTCTGCTTAGTAGATAAATTCATTATACTTGTGTTGCTTGAAGGCATATTAACTACATCATACCTTGCTGATACACATACAACTATATGACATGATTTGCTAAAACCATAATAATTATTATAATCAGTGTTTTTTTTTTTTTTTCATCTTCATCGATTCTTTCAGCTCCTCCCGCATGAACAGTCGTCCCTGTTGGAGTTAATTAAAACAGACAATAAGGTAAAGCCAAGATCAGCATTGCTGTTCACATGTTTTTTTATGTTTTCATGTTCTGAATGAATGTTGGGTTTGCAGGTTCTGAACAAAGTCATCACAGTGTATGCCGCACTGTGTAGTGAAGTGAAGACACTCAAGTATGAGGTAAGCCGGCCGACACTCGCCTGGTGCCTTCAGCTTTTATTTCATGCTTCTTCAGCGCTAATGCTGTGTTACAAACTGTAAATGTTCATAATGGCATAATCACCTTCCACAGGCAGAAAACAAGTTCTACAATGGATTATTGTACTATGGAGAAGGAGGTAATCTGCTGGTCATCAGCCTTTTCTCTGGTATTTGCAATTTAATATGGCGTATTGATGAATAAGGCCCATGTGTGCACTTTTAACAGTATCAGACTGCAGCGTTGTGGAAGGGGAGTCCCAAATTCAGATGGGCAGATTCATCTCCTTCTTACAGGTAGGAAAAAAATGTATTTTCTGTAGTAGAGGATTTTGCTATATAATTGCTATATATTGCTATATAAAAATATTATTTATTATATTGTCTATCAGGAACTGTCCTGCTTTGTGTCAAGATGTTATGAAGTGGTGGTCAACATTGTCCATCAGCTAGCGGCCCTCTACAACAGCAACAAGTAGGTTCCATAACAGAAGTTTTGTTGGCATATAAGTTCGGCACTCGGGGTGCCTGCTAAGGAGCCACATACTGAAAAATAAAAGGATGCAAGGCCCGCTTTCATATTTTGTAAAGCAATACATTTGGATATGCTAAAAAAAAAAAAAAACTGTGATATAGTGAAAAAGCACATTATTAATATGAACTTCGGTCTTTGCTGTTTTTTTTCCCCATTTTTGCTGTTGTTTTTTTTCCCCTCCAATATTTTAACTTTCTTTTAAAATAATATTAGCAAATTTTTTCTCATAATATGATGACATTATTCCCATAATACTGTAACTTTTTACCCAACCTAATTTTCCCAAACTTTATTTTGTTTTGTTTGTTTGTCATAATATTACAACTTTAAACAAATAAATACATTTTTATTTAATATTTCAACTTTATGCTACTAAAATGACACTATTTTCCTTATTGTATTATGAGTTTATGCTTGTAAAATTGACATTCTTTTCTTAATATTTTGACTTAATTCTCGTAAAATTACAGATGTTTTTTTCCATTTCTGCTGGGTTTTATTTCAACTTTCTTCTTGTAAATTTTCTTTTTGCAATATTATCACTTTATTCCCATAATATTTTCACCTTATTTCTAAAATATTCTAACCCACCTATTTTTTCAGAAATTACAACTTTATTTTCTTGTGTGTGTTTCTCATAATGTTCTGATAAAAAAAAAAAAGCCTTTTTTCTTAATATTTCAACTTTATACTACTAAAATTACGTTATTTTTCCTCTTAATATTACAACATTATTGTTGTAAAATGACGGCTTTGAGCACAAAATTTTTCTCTGAATATTTTGACTTTGTTCTTGTAAAATGACTACATATATTTCCATTTCCATTCCACCACTTTAGGGGTGCGGCAAAAATTATTGAATCATCAGGTGTGCACTTCCAGGTAAATCTTCACTTGTCACAAGTGGTATTTCTATATAAGTGTTTCTAAGCAAGCCATCTCTTACCTTTCCTTCTGCAGATAGTGTATGAACATCTTGGTGATTTGTTGGTGGTTCTACTCACACTTGACGAAATTATGGAAAATCATGGCACGCTCAAGGATCACTGGAAGATGTATAAAAGGTGAATATAAAAACCACACATACAACACACATACAAGCACAGTAATCCTTCATTTATCGTGGTTACTTGGTTCCAGACCCAAATGTGATAAGTGAATTTCCATCAAGCAGGAGTCCTTGTTTGTAAATGGAATACAGTATTTTTGTAGTTAAGAGCATAGAAAACCTTTTTCTGACTGTCTAAATACAGTTTTTAACATTATTAGAGCCCTCTAGACATTAAATAGCACCCCTATAGTCACCTTTACACTCGTTATTGGCCAATATAGTAGACACAATAATAGAAAATAAGCTATTTAAGACATAAATAAGACTTGTGCTGGTGTGTGTTGCTATAAATGTGTCCCCTAGGGGAGCTGAGTGGCGTCAGGGGTTTTAGGTTGAGTTTTAGCTTGGCATGGGTTACGGCCTCAACAAGAGCCTGTGTTTTTATTAGGGATTATTGTGCCTGCTCTGAAATAATTAAAACCAGCAATAAAAGCCTGTTGTTCGCCGGAACAACAGGCTCACCCAACATTACAGTGACATTACTGACAGTGGAGACCAGTGTAGAATAATAAATATCATTCACAGCGTCTTTCAATGCGTTTTCTGAATGCCTTAAATTTGTATTTTACTTCAATTCGCCATTTGTATCCGTGAAAATGCTTCATTTAGGCAAAAAAATAGTAAACTCGTCTGTATTGTACTGCACAACAGCATGATTTACTATTAATATATTTGTGAAAAAAGCCGTGAAGTGAAGCCGTGAAATTCGAGCCGGTGAGTGGCAAGGCACAACTGTACTTTTAGCCATTAAAAGGTACTATCCCTCCTTGGCTCCAAATCGCACTTTTTTTCACCCAAAATATTTGTAATAACACCACCACCGGCCAGCACATTACCAGCGGTGGTTTCAGAGAACAGATTGTAGAAAAAAAATGTCTATATTCTTTGCAAATTTCACCTGAATGTTTGGCCAGAAAAGGGGAAGTAGTGTTAATGGCTGTCATTCACATTCACATACACATACACACACATATACACATACACACACACATACACATACACATACACGCAGTCTCAAAGAAGCTATCATGTCGAAGGGATTAGGGATATTTAATGGAGATTATTGTGCCTGTTGTGAGATAATTCAAGCCTGCAGCCAAAGTCTGTTGTTCCTGCGATCAAGTCTGGTGCTTGCGCGTCTCACGGAACACGACAGTGACATTACTTAACACTAGTGACCAGTGTAGAATACTACGTATCGTTATGTCTTCTGAATGCCTTATATTTGTATTTTAGTATATCTAACCATTTTTATGCTTCAAAATCACTCCCATCCATCCATTTTCTATACCGCTTCTCCTCATTAGGGTCGCGGGGATATGCTGGAGCCTATCTCAGCTGACTTTGGGCGAGATGCGGGGTACACCCTGGACTGGTTGCCAGCCAATGGCAGGGCACATATAGACAAACAACCATTCACACTCACATTCATACCTATGGACAATTTAGAATCGCCAATTAACCTAACCTAAATTAAAATTTAAACCAACCACAGTCTCTACAGTCTCTGTGTAGTTTGTATGAAAATTACATCTTGTTTCAATTCCCTAATGCATAAAGTATGATTATTACAGTATGTCATTTCCCGATTCCCTAATTTAGATGCTAATCTAACTACATGCTCTTGTTGCAGGTTATTGAAGTCTGTTCGCCATAATCCTGGGAAATTTTCAATTGCTGAAGAGAAACTGAAACCATTTGAGAAGCTCTTGCTCAAGCTCGAGGGGCAGCTGCTGGATGGCATGATACTGCAGGTGAATCGTAGGCTTTCACACTTTGGAGTGCTATCTTATGCCTGTGTGATGTCTTACATAATACAGTGGTGCCTTGGTGAAAGTCATTAATCCGTTCCCGGAAGGTCCGACTCAAACCAAAACAGACTCTAACCAAAGCAAATTTTTAGTTTGTATTTTGGAGGATTTCAGATTTTTTTTTTTAGCGATGGTCTTAAACTTTTGTTCAGCTGATTAACAGCCTATTTCTTCTTCTTGCTTTTGTCTCACTCCCATTTCTTTTTTGAAGCTGTACTTAGACCGTCCTTAATATCTGACAGTGCAAAATGTCAATTCTTGCAATTTTTCAACAAGTCTTAAAATTTTGATCAGAAGTGTAGACTTACCAGCATCAATATTAGATACATGTGCATGCGTTATCCTGTTCAAGCTCATGGGGAAGCTGGAACCTATCCTAGCTGAGTTAGAGTGAGATGCGAGGAGGTGCACCCTAGACTGGTCCTCTGTCACTTTACACAGACAAACTACTGATTGCATGGTTTAGAATATAAAGACAAATAAATACATTGACTAAATGAGCACTGTTCATCACCAAAATAACCAAAAACATATCCATTCTATGCTTTCTTCTGCAATACAACAGGCATGTGTGGACCAGAGATTTGATGATCCTGGGGAAGGAGTAGCTGTAGCCAAAAACACCAACTTTGCTGAAGAGTTTGCCTTTAACATACGGACCATATTCTCCAATGTGGAATCTAAGATTGGTCAGGTTCCTTTCCAAATATAGCCTGGTTTTACATTTGATGTTGGGTTGCTTCAACTTTTGTTCATGTAATTTGTGTTTGTTTGTGCACAACAGGAGAACCCTCAGAGATCGACCAGAGAGATAAATATGCAGCTGTTTGTGCTCTTTTTGTGCTTCACTTTCACATCTTTCGGTGTATTGACAAAAAGCTCTACAAAGCACTACTGGACGTCTGTAAAAAGGTACTCATATGATTTTTTTTTAACAAATTACGTGTAATAATCCCTCGCCGCTTCAAATTTCGCAGCTTCACTCTATCGCGCTTTTTCAAGAATATATTGATTAATAAATCGTGCTGTTTTGTGGTTGAATACGCTCTGTTAGTATAAAAAATTGCATATTTAAGCCTAAATGTTTTTTTTCCTAAAGTAAGCATTTGCAAACATAACAACTGCTGTATGAAGTAAAATACAAATATAAGGCATTCAGAAGTCACATTCAGACGTGATGATATGTAGTATTCTACGCTAGTGACTGGGTGTCAGTAATGTTGCTGTAATGTTCGGTGAGGCACACAAGCACCAGACTTGATCGCAGGAGCAACACGCTTTAATTGCAGATTTGAATTATCTCACAACAGGCACAATAATCTCTAACACGAGCTACTGTTATTGCTGTAACCCACGCCAAGATAAAACTCTTAAGCTCCTGTCTGCCCCCCATTCATGTCCCCTAGCAATACACACGAGCACAAGTCTTATTTAGGTCTTAAATGGTTAATTCTTATAATGTCTACTATTTTGGATAATACGGATGTAAAGGTGACTTTATGGGTGTTATTTCATGTCTGGAGGGCTCTAAGAATGTTAAAAACATATTTTGAAGGCCGTAAACAGGATTTCTACACTCCATTTATAAATAAAGAATCCTACTTCGTGAAAATTCACTTATCACAGGCGGTGTGGAACCAGTTAACCGCAACAAACGAGAGATTACTGTATCTCTACACATCCTAGTCAAGTTTGGTGTCTTTCTGGGTCTTCTTTTCAGGTTCCAGCTGTCACCCTGACTGCTAACATCATCTGGTTCCCTGATGCGTTCCTGCTTGCCAAGGTTCCCGCTGCAGCCAAACAGATAGACAAGAAGAGTGTTCAGGCCATCAGAGCACATCGAGACACCTTCTTGCAGCAAAGAGCTCAGACCCTCACAAAGTTAGTAATCTGTTATGTGAGGTCGGTGGGATTTGTAGAATTGAAACTGTAACGGTTGTCTTCAGGGACGTTCAGTCCTACTATGTGTTTGTCACGTCATGGATGATGAAGATGGAGTCCATTCTGTGCAAGGAGCAAAAAAGTGACAAGATGGCTGAAGACCTTAACAGCAGATGTAATGTTTTTGTCCAGGTAAGACATTGATTTGGAACTGGAACTGCACAAGCGAGAAGAATCACTATCATACAGTACCTCACAAAGTGAGCGCACCCCGACACATTTCTGCAAATATTTTATTGTATCTTTTCATGGGACAACAGTGAAGAAATCCCAGTACACAACTATTGTGTAATTCATTTTAAATGGGGTTTCACAACAACAAACATGTGAAACTCCAATTGCATGCAGTACAAATTTTCTGTCAAAACTGACAGAAAAGGCAAGAAAGATTAAGTGGCATTTTGATTTTTTAAAATTACTTTTTTTTTTTTTAATGTAAATATATATACTACAATATTAAATATATTTAAACAATTTTTTAAATGTACATAATTGATAGGAATAAAATTAATACATGTATACATTTTAAAAACACTATAAAATAAAATCAAATGTTTATTTTTTTACTATAACTATATACTATAATATAAATAGATTTAAAAAAATCAAATGTGCATAAATGGGAGCATATACTGTATATATGTGTGTGTGTGTATATATATATGCATCATTTTTAAAAAATCTAAAAACAATAACGAGTGGATTTTTTTGCTATAAATACTGTATATACTATAAAATAAATATATTTAAAAATAAAAATGTAAATAATGTTAAAATTACAATACTGTGTGTGTGTGTGTATATATATATATGTGTGTATATATATATATATATATATATATATATATATATATATATATATATATATATATATATATATTTTATAATATTTAAAAAAAATAATAATTTAAAAAAAAGCATTTTGTTGATGCTTATTATTTCCAGGCTTTCGCAGGCCCCCAGGCCTTGAGTTTGACACCTGTGCCGAAAGTGTCAATATTTTGTGTGACTGCTATTATTTTTTCAAACACTGCCTTAACTTGCTTGGGCATGGAATTCACTAGAGCTTCACAGGTTGTACAATCTCGGGGTATAACACTGAGCTTGTGCATCAACTTCTTTGGTGGACCATGACAAGGCGTGTTCTGAGTGCAACCTGTTCTGTTAGAGCGCTGTATGTTCTTGGCTACCATGCTGCAGTTTAGTTTCAGGATGCTGGCAATCGTCTTATAATGTAGGCCTTCTTTATGTAGAGCAACATTTTTTTTCCCCCACATCCTCAGAGTTCTTTGCCATGAGGTGCCATATTGAACTTCCAGTGACCAGTATGAAAGAGTGTGAAAGCTATAACACCAAATTTAAAACCTGAGATCTTGTCATACTGATTCAAGTGGTCTGAGGGAGGAAAAAATAGCTCAGTGGCCCCAATTTGGACATTTTCGCTTAGGCATGTACTCACTTTTGTTGCCAGCAATTTAGACATTAGTGATTGTGTTGAATTATTTTAAGAGGGACAGTAAATTTACAATATTACACATGATGTCCACTGACTACTTATACAGTGTATCAAAGCGCAATTTCTTCAGTTTTGTCTCATGAAAAGATAGAATACATTATTTGAAGAAAAGTGAGGGGTGTCTTCACTTTTGTGAGGGACTGTCTCACTGATGTATTGTGTGTTCTTTCCCACAAAGGGCGTCTTGTATGCATACAGCATCGGCACCATTATCAGGACCACCATGAACATGTACATGTCCATGCAGCGGCCCATGACCAAGACGTCTGTCAAAGCTCTGTGTCGATTGCTGGAATTGTTAAAGGTGTGTATACCTGTTCATTTGATCTGATGCTTGTCGGAGTCGGTGAATGTAATAATGACACGTCACGTGACTGTCCTCCCCAGGCTGTGGAGCACACGTTTCATAGACGCTCTATGGTTGTTGCAGATTCCGCGTCTCACATCACTCAGCAGCTGCAGTCACAGGCCCTCAATGCCATCTGTGTCGCAAAGGTAACACACAAGATGCAAATCATCTTGGTTGAAGTTGATGACAGACTTCTGTCACTTTGGATATTCGATCATTGTTGCACAGTGATGTAGAACAGTGGTGTCCAAACGTTTGCCAGCGAAAGCCACATAAAAATGAAAGCATGCAAAGGCCACTCTGATGTTTTGTGTAGATATGCTCAGAAGTTATATATATATTTTTTTTAAAAATGCTCCTCAGCTTTGTGAGTCGAAGAAAGTGTATTATTAGTATGAACTTTGCTCTCTTTCTTTAATTTTCACATATTTTCTTTTTGTAATATTATGACTTTATTCCATAATATTTTGACTTTATTCCCGTAATGCTTTAGCTTTTTCCACAACTTAATTTATTTTTTGTTTCTTTCGTTGTTACAACTTATTTAACATATTCTTTAACTTTATGCTACTAAAATGACATTGTTTTTCCTCATAATATTACTAGGTTATACTTGTGAAATTGCAACTTTTGTCTCCCTAGAATGTGCCTTTTTTGTCTTTAATATTTTGACTTTATTCGTATAAAATTAGTTGTTTTTGTTGTTTTTTTAAAAATATATTTCCGTAATGTCATTTTCCAAAAACTACAACTAAAATGACATTATTTTTCCTTATACTATTACAACATGATTCACAAATTTTTCTCTTTAGGGTACAACTTATTTCTCTTAATATTTTGACTTTATTCTTGTAAAATTACTGCTGAATATTCTATTTTTATTTATTTATTTTTAGTTTTCTTGTTAAATTATATTTTTAGAATGTGTGGCTGGCCAATAAAAAAAAACTGTCTCGGGCCGCAAATGTCCCCCGGTCTGCACTTTAGGAACCCCCGGTGTAAAACTACACTGCATTACACTAAGTTGTGTGTCTATTATTAAGGTCGAGCACAATCTGCACCTGATGCATCTCAATTGTCATGTGTTTCTACTGTATTTTGCCTCTGCCATGTACCTGACCATATTCTGCAAGCATAACACGATAGAATGCTAATGTTACTTGTGATTTTTTGTCTCATTCTTCTGTGTTTTACTCCAGAAAAGAGTAATATCTGACAAGAAGTACAGTGAGCAGCGTCTGGATGTGCTGTCCTCATTGGTGCTGGCTGAAAATGTCCTTAGCGGACCCAGCACAAAGGAGCGACGCCTTGTTGTCTCTTTGGCACTCTGTGTTGGAACTCAGCTGGTAAGTGCTACTGTGATCACATCTTTACACAGAGTTGATATTTAAATCACTCATGTTTTGGCGAATACAGAGAGAGTTCTGATCTGAAGAATCACTGCGGCAAAACTTGTCTTTATTATCTTGGCCAAGATGTCAGAACAACAATACAGAGCCTGTAGCCATCCGACCAAATGTGATTAATGTAAGTTGGAAAAAAAAATGTTCCCCTGTAGAAAACATTCAAAGATGAGGAGTTGCTTCCACTGCAGCTTGTGTTGAAGAAACTGGACTTGATAAGTGAGCTGAGTGAGAGGTGAGGACATTTGAGAGGACATTTGATCACACAAAGCAATTTTTTTTTTATCACATGTACTTCATGTCGCTTTTCCTTTGCTTCTCAGGATCAAGCTTCAGTGTGACTGCAGCTTCCTTTATTGGCATCGAGCAGTGTTTCCTATCTACTTGGATGATGTTTATGACAATGCAGTGGACGCGGCACGGATACACGTAAGAGCCTTGGCCTTTTTGTACATGTCACGTTCATCGTACAGTTTTATATTGGTCCAAGAAAAATGTATTACGGATTTTTTGACATGAAGTTGTATGACATCCCCATCAGCAGTGTAGTGCATCAACAGTGACCTAACTACCCTAATTGGTCCCATAAGCCTGGTTCTTGTCGGAGATTTGTGACAAGGAAAATAGTTCCACTTAGATGCGAGGGCAATTTAATTAAAGAGTTTAGCTTCTCAAAACAATATGCGTTAAAAAGAGTAAAACATTTGCGTCACAAGAATGTGTCGCCTGTGCATTATTGTGTATGTCATGAAGATGCTCGCATCTTCTTCCGCGACGGACGCACCGCGGCCATCTTATTTACTTGTGTGTTCCACAGCGGAAGATGCAAGCGTCTTCTCAAGATGTAAAGTTTTTGTCAATAACAGTTGTGTGTATTGCTTACTTTTTGTGAGTAGTATATTTGGATGTCGTTGGTCAATGCAGTACATGTTTAGCGCCCTGAGAGACTGTGTGCCCTCCATGTTGCAAACCAAACACATGGAGTCATGTGACCAGCTACTGGAGAACTACGACAAGCAGATCATGGATGTTTTCAATGAGGTGAGTCGAGGCTGATTGCAGTACGTGAATAGTGTTGTCACAGTGCTGTCACAACCACATACACTCTTTTAACCTCATTTTTTTTGTTGTTTGTGTTGAATCAAAGCACCTGCTGGACAAGCTGTGTAAGGAGATAGAGAAGGACTTGCGTCTCTCTGTTCACACGCACCTGAAGCTGGACGACAGGAACCCTTTCAAAGTCGGCATGAAGGACTTGGCTCACTTCTTCTCCCTCAAACCCATCAGATTCTTCAACCGCTTTATTCATATCAAAGGTGCGCCGAAAAGTCATTTTGAGTGTTGAGAGCCGCATACAGTAATAGAATGAAGCTGTCTAGTAATAACACAAAATGTCTTTCCAGCCTACGTGACGCACTACCTGGATAAAACATTCTACAACCTAACAACCGTGGCGCTTCATGACTGGGCCACTTACAGCGAGATGAGAAACCTCGCCACGCAGCGTTACGGCCTGACGATGACCGAAGCACACCTGCCGAGCCAGACACTTGAGCAGGTCTGTGGCTTTCATCCCAACACATCATTGTTAAGCGTTCACGCAACAATGGAGCTACGTGGATGCGTTTTTTTTTTTTTTTTTACTCCTAGTCAGATTACTTTGGTGTCATGACTGTACTGCTATTTTATTATTGGCAAGTCCCACTTTAGTTATGATTTTGGATGTGGAACACTGCTAATACAGAATACATACGAACAACATAAAAGACCAAGAATTACTAACACACTTCCAATGATGAATACACAATTACCAGTACTTCAGTATACAGTACACATTGTGATGCCGATAGCTTGTTAAACATCCATAAAGGCAATGATGCAGCAATTATGGTATGTGTGCTGTTTTCTTTTCAGCCTGCGGCACATTCTAAAAATATAATTTAACAAGAAAACTAATGCACTACCAAAAAAAATGGAAAAAAATCAGTAATTTTACAAGAATAAAGTCAAAATATTGAGAGAAAAAAGTTGTAATTGTATGATAATAACGTAATATTATGAGGAAAAATCACGTAATTTTAGTAGCATAAAATTGATAAATGAAAAAAAAAGATTAAAGTAAAAATATTACGAGAATAAAGTCATAATTACGAGAAGAAAACTAACTAAAAGAAAGTTTAAATAGTTTGGGGGGGAAAACACATCAGAAATGGAAAAAACTGCTTTAATTTTACAAGAACAAAATGAAAATATTATAGGGGACCTGTTCTGCTTTTCCTCTTTTCTGACCTGTAAATGTAACAAGGTTGTATTCTCACGTTAAATGATTCCAACGTGTCAGATAATGAGGTTGCACATTTGGAAGTGAGCCCTGAAAGCAGTTTTGGACTGCTATGCACGCTGTGTTTTACAGTTTGTTTGTTTGTTTTTAACACGGAGTTTCATTGACGTCAGTGCAATCTGGACTGCCACTCTCTCCTGCTTCTTTATTTGTTATAAGTGGGTACCACATAAATGGATATAGTGAGTTGAGTTACGTTATCAGTCACAATCAGTTCAAGAAGTGGACTGGCAGAGAAAGCAGCCGCCTTCTCACGCCCGTGGAATGTTCCCCATGACCTTTATATGGCCCATATCCTCCCCGAGCCCTTGCACGGGGTCAACCTTGGTCTTATGTCACAACCCAGGTGCCCCCCGCCTTGCCTCAACCGCTTTCCTCTCAGTCCACTCACAGCACTTCTCCAATTTTACAGAATAAACAGAGAGTCACAGTCAATGTTTGATCAACTTGAGATAATAACATATAGAGTATGTACATACATTGGTAAGAGAATCCTTAACATTTATTGATGGGTCTGTGTAGGCTCTCAGTCGTACAGGAGTTGTCCATCGAGGAAAAGGCTTCTTGAGACGTCATCTGTACTTCTGTGAAGAAGGTGTCGGACGTTTCGCTCCTGATCCGAAGAGCTTCGTCAGCGAACTAATAAGTCAAACAACAGAACCCATCATTGAATCGGAATGGTGGTTTGAGGTTTAATTTGGACCCTGTGTTCAGCAGGTTACTGAGACCAAAACCCACAGCTCTTAGTCTTGCAAATGAGGTGAAGCCAGGGCCGAGCCAGAACAATAGATGCTAATGAGCCAGTATCAGAGTCGTTCATACCCAATTCAGGGAGCGACACTTCCCTTTTATCGGAGGTGTTAATAGCAGGATAGGATTATACCACTACTCCGCCCAGGCTTAGTGTAAGGAACCAATAGGAGGAGGGTGTTGGCACACCAATTCCGCCCACTCTTACTGTATTTAAGGCCTAAGCTACCAGCACTTATTAGTTCGCTGACGAAGCTCTTCGGATGAGGAGCAAAACGTCTGACACCTTCTTCACAGAAGTACAGATGACGTCTCAAGAAGCCTTTTCCTCGATTTATTGATGGGGTTTTCTCTAGGATCAGCACTAAGAAGGGCAAGTTATAAATACATTTTCCAACAGCAGTTCCAAAAATTTGTACACATTACAGTACCTGCTGCAACTTCCTCCGGCAGTTTCTTAATTTCTTTCTTGGGCTTTTTGGCTCAACAACACTCAGCAGTAACTAAGTGAGGGGAAGTGAAATTTGTGTGATACCTAAATATTCACCTGGTGTACCGTACTGATGCATTCTCAATAGGGTTTGGATGTGTTGGAGATCATGAGGAACATCCATGTTTTTGTCTCACGCTACCTCTACAACCTCAACAACCAGGTGAGACTTGCAGCCTCCACGTTCCTCTTTCCAGTAGCGTGAATTGTGATCAAATAATTGTTGTCTTAACAGATCTTCATCGAGAAAGCAAGTAACAACAAGCACTTGAACACCATCAACATCCGACACATCGCCAACTCCATCCGCACCCACGGCACGGGCATTATGAACACCACGGTGAGCGCATAGCAGCTGAAGTTCATCTTTGTTTGCACTTTGTTCACAAGAGGGATTGTTCCTCACGTTCAGGTGAACTTCACCTACCAGTTCCTGCGTAAGAAGTTTTACATCTTTAGCCAATTCATGTACGACGAGCACATCAAATCCAGACTCATCAAGGACATCCGCTTCTTCCGAGAAACAAAAGACCAGTCCGACCAAAAGGTGGGAGCAAAGAAATCATGGAAGGATTTTTTCAGTTTTTTTTTTTTTTTTTTTAAACTTGGGCTAAGTTTATGACCTTGTTGTAGTATCCTTTCGAGCGTGCTGAAAAGTTCAATCGAGGCATCAGGAAGCTGGGCATCACTCCTGATGGACAGAGTTACCTGGACCAGTTCAGACAGCTCATCAGTCAGATCGGTGAGATGCGTACACTTTTTCCTACCTTGTGCTAATGGTATACTGTCGGCCCTCGCCACTTCATAGCTTGACTCTAAATCATGCTGTTTTGTGGTTGGATATGGCCTATTATTAGTCAAACAGTATGTATTTTGAAGCAAATTTCATGTATTTGTTGGCTAAATGAAGCATTTTCAAGCATAAAAATGGCTAAATGCACTGACTTACAAATATAAGGCATTCAGACGACACATTCAAAGACGCTCTAAATGATATGTAGTATTCTGCAATGGTCACTAGGTGTCATTAATGTTACTGACACACAAACACCATACTTTATGGGCGGAACAACAGGCTTTTATTGCAGATTTGAATGACCTCACAACAGGCACAATAATCCCGAACACGGGCTACTGTTGGAGCCGTAACTCACGGCGAGCTAAAACTCGCCTATATAGGGGTGTTATATGGGTGTTACTTCATGTCTAGAGGGCGCTAATAATGTTAAAAAGTGTATTTAGCAGATCGTAAACAAGTTTTCTGTGCTCCAACTACGAAAATATTCCATTTATAAGTAAGTAATCCTACTTCACAGAAATTCACTTATCACGTCGGCCATAACTGTCATAGCTGTCATAAATGAGCCATTACTGTGCTTTATTTGTCATTGTTATTTGAGTATGGTGGCGCTTTAACGGCTTAATTAGGCTATAGTGTACCTCTTTCTGTCTTATGTGCTGTTTTTTCTGCTATAATTTTGTGCATAATTCATTCCAAATACATAATAACTTGGCAATACGTTTGTGTGGCCAATTGTTGCAAGTCAGTGTTTTTGTAATACAATGATTTGTGCCCCAAAAATGTCATATACCCATCTGTTTGAATGGTGTTGTCAAATTGGACGAAAGGAGAAACAGCGCTATCTGCCGGATTAATGGATATCATCTCAGAAAATTCCGTTCTAAGTTTGGCATGATCTTCGATTGTAGGCAATGCCATGGGTTACGTGCGCATGATCCGCTCCGGAGGACTCCACTGCTGCAGCAGCGCCATTAGGTAAAAGTAGTAGCATGTACTGTATATGCAACAATTGAGCTCATCCGCTCTTGAACTGTGTTGCTAATGACTTCATGCACAATTTGTAGGTTTGTCCCGGACTTGGAGGATATTGTCAACTTTGAGGAGCTGGTAAAAGAGGAGGCGCTGTCAGAGGAAACACAGAAAGCCGCTGGGTAAGTTAGTGAGTTAGATGTAGGTTAAGGCAGGGGTGTCCAAACATTCCAGCAAGGTCCACATAGTGAAAAATGAAAGGATGTCACTTTGTCACACATTTTGTAAAGCAACACATATAGATATGCTAAGAAGTTATATACTGTATATATTTTAAGAAAAAATGCATCTCTGCTTTTCCAACTTTTTTCTTAAATAATCTTTGGGAATATTCTTTTTGTAATATTATGACTTTATTCCCATAATATTTTGACTTTATTCCCATAATATTATGACTTTATTCCCATAATATATTGACTTTATTCCCATAATAATATAACTTTTCCCCAACCTAATTTTCCAAAAAATTGCAACTTTATTTTGTTGTGTTTATAATTTTACGATGAAAAAGCATGTGATTGGGATATGCTGATAGACGCCTTTCAACACCGATCACAAAAGCCAATCAGCGGTGGCTTGTACTATTGCAGCCTGTAACGATCACTTTGTGCGGTGTAGTGCGTTGCCCTAACTAACGTCTGACTGCAGTCAGAAGGCTAAGCAAATAACCCTGAAAATAACTGAATTCATAGGACTAGATCAGACTAGAAGGACTAGAAGCCACCGTGTTTGCCGGCTGCTCTCTCACGTGGAAGCCTCCTATGTGCTACTTAATAATTACTTAGTTTTGGGGCCCCTTGGCAGTTAGGGGACCTTGGAATTATACTGACTTTATTTTTCCCTCCTAATATTACAGCATTATCGTCAAATTAGCCATATATATATAGTTTATTCTAAATTTTAAGATTATTCAAAACTTTATTTCTCGGTAAATGTAAAATTACGTGATAGAGACTTTTTTTCTCCTAATATCATGACTCTTGTAAAATGACATGCAGATTTTTACCTTTTTTGCTGTTTTGTTTTTTTATTTTTCTTGTTAAATCCTATTTTTAGAATGTGTCGTGGGCCACAAATGGCCCCCGGGTCGCACTTTGGACACTCTTGGGTTAAGGTGAGGCCCACAGCTAGACAACCCCCGTGGAAGCCTTGCCTGCGCTTGCACATCACCTCATGAATTGTGTTTGTGGCATAGGGTGCTGGATTCAGTGCTGGAAGATCTGACAAGCAACTCTGCGGAGGGGACCGAATATTTCAAGATGCTTGTCGCAGTGTTTGCACCTGAGTTTCGAAGTGCAAAGAATATGCACCTGAGGAACTTCTACATGATTGTGCCTCCGCTGGTCAGTACCAAGACATTTTGTTTTACATCATCTTTTCCAGCATGGTATTGGAGGGTGACATATCCCTAATAAACACACAGGCTGTAACCCACGGCAAGTGATAATCAATTCTGAGCCAAACCAAAGAGGCGGAAATTGTAATTTCCATTGAATACATTTGATAACAAAAAAAAGGTCTGCAATTGATGCGAGTCACTCTGAAGGGCGTTTGAGAGACGACATTTCCAACCGATTAGACACAATCAGTACATTTTATGGCAACGGAAAAAATAAAACATATATATCAATTTGTCCTTTTAGACAGTGAATTTCGTGGAACATTCCATCAGCTGCAAAGAGAAACTGAACAAGAAGAACAAGACCGGCGCTGCTTTCACAGACGATGGATTTGCTATGGGCAAGCGCCTTTCACTGCAGATAAATCATTTACACATACATGGCTGCTTGACACTTCATCTTCTCTCTCTTTTTTTCCTCCCCCACCCCAGGCGTGGCATACATTCTGAAGCTGCTGGACCAATACCTTGAGTTTGACTCCCTGCACTGGTTTCAGTCAGTCCGAGATAAGTACAAGAAGGAGATGAATGCCGTGGTGAAGGAGCAGCACGTCAACTCTGCCAGCCAGGATCAAAAGTTGCTGCAAACAATGAACCTCACTCAGAAAAGACTGGATCTCTACCTTCAGGTACAAAAAGGCTTCTTAGTGCCTTGTTGAAAAGCACAATGAATCATTGCTGTGCCATCTCCATCTGCAGGAGTTCGAGCTGCTTCACTTCTCCTTAAGCAGCGCTCGGATTTTCTTCAGAGCCGACAAGACCGCAGCCGAGGAAACTCAGGAAAAGAAAGATAAAGGTACCTTGTGGTGGACACTGGGGGGCATATCTCTCACCCAGTTCGCAGTCGGGCTGGGTGCGCGGTTTGCCTACAAAAAGAGAAGCTCCTGCTTTGGCATTCATTCTGTCGTGGGCACCAGAAGAGTAAAGTCCTGCGCGTTCCTTGCAACTGCCACATTGGTGACCTCGACGTGACCCAACTCTTTTTAACACGCCAACACTTGCGCGCCTAAACATTGTACGCAAACCACGCTCCCAACACGGCTGCTGAGTGGGGTAAGAGATATGCCTGCCGAGTGTCCGCCACAACCTCTGTACCTGAGTACCTCACTTCTGGATAGATCAATGAATGATGGTTTGTGCTATGTCCCCCAATAGAAGACGCATCTAAACCTGGAGGTCCTCCTGACGGCTCCAATCCTGCAGATTCTGCATCAAAATGACCCTCAGCAGCAGACAAGCTTAGGCTAATACAGGAGCTGCGACACGTCCGACTGCAAACTGGACTAAAGAACCGGAGGATGGACACATTTAGTCTATTGCGTTTTTTATTTCCAGTACGAAAGAGATTATGTGATTTTTTTTATCATTGAATGTGTACTCATTAACACACTAAGTGTTGAGAGGATGATGTGATGAACATCTCTCAGTTTGTACCTGAAGCACAAAAGAGTGAACCAAACATGTATGGTAATGAGCTCAAAATGGGGCAGCCTTCTGAAACATAAACAAGTACACTGGAACCTCGGTTAGCATCATTAATTTGTTCCAGAAGGTCTGACTGAAATCAAAACGGACACCAACCACGTCCATTTTTAGAAATCATGTAAATCCAGTGAATCCGTTCCAGAAAGCCAAAAGTGCTAACACAAAGCACATTTTGAAAGTTATAGCAAAAAAACAATTAAAAATGCATATATATATATATATATAAATGATGAATGAAATTAAGGTTACTTTTACCTTCATTAAAGACGTGATTCTTGATGTGAGTGTTCCCAAAGACACGATGTGGCACCACACGGACACCACCTTCCTGTTTTGCCGTGAGTTATTTCTTGAATTCAATCACGGTTCAAAAATTGCTCCCTCACTCTATCATGGTTTTTAATGTAAATTAATCTTGCGTTCGAATGAGGAGGACAGTTGGAGTACTGCGGCAATACAGCCATGGAAAAAATCATTAGACCACCCTAGTTTCTTCAGGTACATTTGTTTGAACCAATATAACAATGACAACAAAAATAACTCATAAGAGTTGAATTTCGTGGCAGTACAATGCTATAGCTATTCATGTAAGAACTTAAGTGATTTTGGTTATTATCAAGAAAACCATGGAAGTTGCTAAATTAAATGAGCTACATTTATTGTCATCATCATATTGGTCCAAACAAATGTGCCTTTAGTGGTACCAGACATTAAAATGGATCAATAAACTGAAGAAACAAGGGTGGTCTAATATTTTTTTCTATGACTGTATGTTTTAACAAGGATGCAAAAATTCTCCAGTACAGTGGAAGGGCGCCAGGATGAAAAGGCACATTCACATGAGTGAAATACGCGTGAGTGACTATAATTTCTTGTATCTGACCTGGAGGGTGATCGTTACAATTCGAACGAAGGCTTGAACTTTTTTGAGAAAATGTTATTGCCTGTCTGAGAAAAGTGTATGGTGAGGGGTTTTACAGTCTTAAAACGTACATAATAATTGCGAATTTCACCTATTGCGGGGTTTTTTGGGAACCTATCCATCACGATAAATGAGGGAACACTGTACTTACAAAGTCATGAACAGGGTTTTCTATGCTCTCACTATGAAAATATTCAGTTTATTAATATTGAATCCTACTTTGCTGAAATGAGCAATTAGTCGCGACTGCCCAAAATGGATCCCAGGAAAGTTTGAAATGCCAGCATTTTGATAAATGAGATGGAAAACATTATTAAACTGAAATAACTCATGACAAAACAAGAAGATGGTGTCCGTGGTGTCTCGCTGCCACATGGTGTTTACACTACACACCAGCATCAAGACTCACGTCTTCAATGAAGTAAAAAAACCCCATAAATGTTCATTTATTTCTTTCATTTGCCATTTACTTGTATTTACAATTGATTAATGCATATAAAATTACAAAAACGTGTTTTGTGATAACATTTTGGAGAGTCAACCGTCGATTTTGTAACTTAGCAAGCTGGCTTCTTTGTTAGAAGCTAAGGATGTTTTGCGATTTAAAAAATACATTAAGAACTCAGAAATAACACAAGACGTGCGCCGTATTGTAGCCTAACCTGAGAAGGCAAACAAAACGAGGCAAAATTGTGGCGTCAATTTTCAGTGTCACATTGAAACCGTTAACCAAGGTTCCGCTGTACTGTAAGTACTACAAATAGCACGTCTTTGTTGTAATGTTATTGTAATAACATGATTGTCCACGGCTTGCTCTGTTTTTTCTTGCTGCCTCACTATGAATGTTTTGTTTCCTTTTACCACAATGTGTATAATTGAACGCGTGTGTGCGCCTTTCTAAACTGTAGATACATGACTTTAGATTGCTTGAGTAATCTGCCTTCAAGACACCCTTTTTCGCAGCACTGATACAGCATTACATTTTAAAACCTTTTGTAATTTTATATCTTATTGATAGAAGCGATAAGCTTGAGGCCGTGTTGCTCAAAATGACATTCCATGGGATACAAAACGAATAAAAGTTGCACTGAAAGAATGATCTTGAGTGGTGGAGCAAAAAGAACGAAGCAAACTCTTTTGAGATGACTTTTTTGATGAAGGAAAGCCTTTTTTCTGCTTTAATACAAAGATGAAACCTCGAGAAATACAAGACAGACTTGCACTGTTTTTCCTCCACAAATTTTTCCTATGAAATTCTGCGTGAGTAAAACTTTTGTCAAAACATTTTTTTGTTGCTGAGGATTCGGCGATTCCTGTAACTTATTTGGATATAAATGTCCTTGTTGCTTTCACATATTCACATGCTTACCTCAAAAATGAGGTACAAGGCAGAACAAAGTTTCTTCCAAAATAGATGTCATATACTGTATACACATATATATTTATATATATTGCAATCATATACAGTATACACATTCAAAATGACATACTTAGCCATGTGATGTCAAAGAAAATATACACAATTTTTAGAAAATTGTAACAAAGACTGGAAAGTGTTTTTGTTTTACTCTAAAGCAGCTTTGAGGAGGTGTTGAGCCTCTAAGAGGATTTGTCCATCTCAGTGGACACCAACGTAGCGCTCAATGCAAAAGAGACAAAAGGAGAAACAGCAAGAAATGAGAGAAAATACAGGTAGTTGGTGCTGGAATAAAAGGACAGGGAGGAAGTGCAACTTCCAATGGAAAAAATAGAAGAAAAAAACAACTTCAGGGAGTGTTGCCGTTTTTTTTTAAAAAAAAAGCACAAACAAATGTTGTGTTCTTTTATTACTAAATATAGTGCAACAATAAACATTGCATTTCTTTCACTGTTTCACTTGAGTCTGAGGATGTTAACTTTTCCCTGCCCTTGTTTCTGGTGTTACATTCGAGGGTCCCTGGGAGAACTCAGCCTTCGGACTCATAGAGACGTAAACATAACACAGACCCTGCTCAAAACAAAGAGAAACAAACAGGGGAAACGAACAGAATAAAAACAGAACAAGTGTTGGTGCTCTGGGCAGCATGACGTTTTGGAAAAGGAAGGCAGTTCTGATGTCAGACACACCCCCCCTGCAGTCAAATAGACAAATCCTCCAGGAATAAAAACCAGGCTGTGAGAACCACAGCGCCCTCCCTGGACAACAGCATCGTGTGCAGCTGTAGCCTTGTGGACCCGGTCGGGCCTTAGAAGGCCTGCTGGGCTGGGTTGTAGTTGAACGTTGTTGGCACGTGAGGCCTCTCTTCCAGCTTGTCGTACTCCAGATGGAATTCCTTGGACGTGCACAAACAATTTTGACAACAAAAATTAGCGGCGCTGCTGCTATTTACGAGGAAAGACAGCGGCTAGACTCCCACCTTGGCCACTTTCCTCCAGTTAAGACAATCAAAAAAGTAGTAGGTTCCCCTCTCGTACGTGTTGGTCTTCAGTGTCGGCTCCATGCCAGGCGCCCGGGTGATCCAAACTCGCTCCTCTTTGTGGTACCGCCAGTCCCGGTTAAAGCTGGAGAGAAAGCGTTTGCATTAACCATAACTTTCTTTTTCGGAGAGACTGAAGAATTCAAAGGTGAAGTACTCACAGCTCTACGGCTGCCAGAAGCTGCAGCAAGTCGCCACCGTTCATGTAGTACAAGTAGAACAACAAGTCTTCACCGTATCGAGCCAGTTTAATAGCAGCCAGCTGGAAGTGCGACAGCAGGGGCACAAACTTGAGTGCTGGACTAAAAAGTCTAAATAAAATCGATTAGCAAAAATGCCTCTTAGGCGTCTCAGCATGTTATTAAACCTCATCTTAGAACCCCCCCCCCCCCCACACACACACACACACACCAAGGGCCACTTTGATATTTTGTAGCTATACTAAGAAGTTATATACATTTTCAGAAAAAACTGCAGTATCAACTTCTATTTTTTTTAATCCTATTTTTGCTGTTTTTTAATTTTTTATTTTCCAAATATTTCAACTTTCTGCTTAAATAATCTGAATACATTTTCTTTTGGTAATGTTGTGACTATTGTCCCATATTTGGACTTTATTCCAGAATTTTTTTTAAATTTATTTACTTTTTCCCAACCTAATTTTCTGAAAATTACGATTTTATTTTGTTTTGTTTGTTTTTAAATTATTTAATATGCTACTAAAATGACATTATTTTTCCTCATAATATTATGACTCCATTCTCGTAAAATTGCAACTTTCTTTCTCATTAGAATACAACTTTTTTCTCGTAATATTTTGACCATCTATTCTCATAAATTAGCAGCAGTTTTTTTCCCATTTCTGCTGTTTTGTTTTGAGTTTTTTTAAGTTTCCAACAATTTCAACTTTTTTCTTGTAAAATCTCTGTTAAAGGTTCTGCTTCTGTGAAAGAGAGAGTAATAACAAAGCAGTGTAGTGGTTATACACACTTTTTTTTATATTACCGTTTCATTTAATTCTTGTATTTGTGTTTTTATTACTGTATTTTATCTGTCCTTCCTGTGTTCTGTGTACAGTGAGTGTGACTCAAGTCTTCTTTTAGGTATGAATTCTGTCTTCCACCAACTCATTCGAAACCCGACGACCGCCTGTACACCATAAAGTCGTCTTCAAGTAAGTATGAGAAGAGACATGTGCGTGCACACTAATCTTTCGGCAGTACGAGTCATCAAAATTAAGGGTGAGTACTCCACTTATATTTGTTTTAACCTCATTTTCCACTTGTATGACAACGTTATAAAATCTGTCTACACTGAGCATCTGTACTGCATCGTCAAAGATTTATTTTGTTGTAGTTCATTTCCAGCTGTTAATTTCATTTCTAATATTTTCAATGAGAGAATATGTGTTCCGAGTTCGTCCATCATCCTGGAACAGAGCAGACCGTCTTAGAGGTTACACTGTATTCTTTCTTATTACCTTGTCCCTTATGTGGATATTGGTTAAGTACTCCGATGGAACGTGAAAGTCTGAAGAAATAGGACAGGAGAAATAAGTAAGTACTATTCAGTACTATTTTATAAAGTCATATTTACAGGTCTACATAATCAAAAAGATCTTACCGATATCTTGTGGTCGACAAGGTGCTGAGGCCCAAGGAGACGCAAACTTGGGGTAAAGGTTTCTATCAGGAGAGGAAGCAAAAAGTCAGTAAACATTTTTTTAAAGCCCATTTATGCTGAAATATTGTTTGTTGGGAGTCATACTCTGGTGAATTTAAATTGAGTCCCAGTGTGGTGAGGTCACTTCCGAGCGCCAGGTGGACCATCCCTGGATCGGTCTCTGCTGCGCGTATAAACGTCAAAAGGCCAATCATGCCAAACTGGTCTGTTACCATTCCCGAGGGAATGTTCGTCACCCGACCTGCAGCCACACGGATATGAATGAATGTGACGTACAGGCGACATTTTATGGTTATCATCGCATATCCCAAATTACTATATCTGTCCTGGGATGTCCTCTAGAACAGGTAGAGGAGGTGGGCAAGAGGAGGACGATAGCCAAGCTGTCCTCCATGATGAACAAAGCCTCCCACCCCCTCCAACACACACTCACTGCACTAAGGAGCTCCATTAGTGACAGGATGATACATCCAAAGTGTGTGAAGGAGAGATATCGCAGGTCTTTCCTTCCTGCAGCTGTCAAACTCCATCATACAAACTGCTCCAAAAATCCTGCACAATAACCGTGCAATAAACCTGTGGCTTGATCAACATGTACACAGCTGTAAATAGTGTATATAGCTTCTTGATTTGTATTACCTTGATTTTGCACTTTCTATTGTGTGCTTTTTTTTAACTGCTTTTGCTGCTGTAAACCTGGAATATCCCCTTGTTGGACTAATAAAGGCATATCTTACCTTATTAACACCCGACAAAACGAAAAAGAAAAAAAACAAGTTACATGCACACAACTTCAACCTCCATTATGGCTCTAAGGCGCAAGGCAGACTTCAGGTGGCAACGCATCAAAGAAAAGGAAAGGGAAAGTGAAAAGTCAAATAAAATGAGTAGAGATGCACGACATATATTTTTTTCAGGTTGATACCGATAATTTCCTGCTTCTCAAGACCGATACCGACAAGTTATATAACAGGCGTGTCCAAAGGGGCCATTTGCAGCCCGCGGCTGTTTTGTTATTGGCCCATGGCACATTCTAAAAATATACATTCATTCCAAATATATAATTTTACAAGAATGAAGTCAAAATATTAACAGAAGAAAATTGTACTCCAATGAGAAAAATATGTAGTATACTTTTAATGGCATAAAGTTGAAATATTAAAGATAGACAGTTTCTGAGAAATGGAAAAGGTTACTGTTACAAAAATAACTACAAAATATTATAATATAATTACGAAATTTTTTTTTTACAAGAATAAAGTTGAAAGAGTTGGATTACAATTTTACAGATAATAAGGGAATCAAGTCAAAATATTACGAGAATAATGTCAATATTACGAGAAAAAATTTACAAAGATTATTTAAGAAGAAAGCTGAAATATTTGTGGGAAAAAGGAGCAAAGAGCGAACTTGATACTAATACACATTTTCATTTATACCACAAAGCTGAGATGCATTTCTTTTTTATATAACATCTTAGCATATACCTTCTTTGCATATCTACACGTGTTGATTTACAAAATATCAAAGTGGCCCTTGCATCCTTTCATTTTTCACTATGTGGCCTGTGTGTTTTCTATTATTTTTTAAATTTACATTTAACTGTAGTTTGTGCACACATGGCCGGTAAGGATGACTCAAACAAAGTTGGATTTGACAAACAAAAGCCGGTATCTTCAATGTTGGTCAAGCACTGGTCATCCTGCGCCATATTTTCCATGATGAAATCACAGATCACTTTAGAACCTCTGGTCATTTCTTCAACTTCTTTACACTTTTCAACGCGAAAGGAACAAGCCCCGCGATGCTGGTGTTTCAGGTGGCTGAGAAGGTTTAATGTGTAGAAGCGCTTTCTCTTTGTGGAATGTTTGACAAATGTCTTCCTCTGAAACAGTGACAAGTCCCACACACCATGTTTGTTTACTCAAAGTACATTTTCGTGCATTCCTAGAAATTATGCATCAGCATTGCCTGGTTCAAGCTGCAACCATCATCAAGGATAAAAACGGTATCTTTGTACATGTACATGGACAGTGATAACTAAGCAGTATAAGGGTCTCATTATTGAAAGTCCCTCCTCCCAAGAAGCCTATCTCTCCCTCCCTTGCAACACCCCTTTCCAGTGTGCAAAACAACCACAGGGATAAAAGTAAGTCGTTCTTCTGTCTTTTTTTTAATGACTGTTGCAATTCATCTTTTTATTGCTGCATTTTATGTCTCCTTAATTTGTTCATTTGGGTATAATTTCGGTTCCGACTTACACTTGCAATAGTAGGAATGGAACTCGTACAAAGACTGAGGACCACCTGTACTCAAGTTAGTACTCTTTTTAAGAAAGGTTGCATCTGCCTGTGTTCACGTGGGAGCATTAACGTGAGTGTTTTCAAAGCTTTATCTTTTGAACTTTAAAAGTTTGCATTTACACACTCAGTGTGCTCTTAAAAATGGTTCTCTGCGGAATGGGAGCGATACATTTAGCCAAGAGCGCTCACCATCAGGCAACACCTGGATCCCTTTCTTCTGGTTGTTGTTCTGTGCCGAGGCCGCCTTGTCTCCGGGGAACTTGGGTCCATCTGTGCTGGATGTGCTCTTGCTTGTGGAGTTCACGTTCTAAACAAAAGTAAAGTCACTGACGATTCGATGCCCACAGCGGACAAACTATTGTGTGGAGTTACACTTACATTTACAGTTTTGTTGTCATCGCTGTTCAACGAGGGGTCCTTGTAGTTTGGGCCAGGCAGTGCAGGGAAGTCCTCGTTGTGGATTGAGAAATCCTGCGTCTGTTCCGTTGATGGTTTTGTCACCATGCCAACTTGTTATTGATGAAGGGCACAAAGTCAGACAAACAGTACGTGTCATAAAAACAAATGCATAACGGTACAAAGCAGACATATTTTGGCTTTTGGCGTAATAGCCTAAACTTAACAACTCACCATAAGGAGCCCTTCCAGCCAGCGGGTTGAGCACCGGCGGTGGGTTTCCAGTCCCTTCTCTCCGGCTCCTGTCTGCTAACGCAGGGAAATCCGACAGATCCAGTCCCGCTAAGTTTTCACTGCCATCTGTAGCAAGCACAAGAATGAATACATACAACACAAAAAAAAAACTTCATTCACACTAACATGCAATCTAATTGTCAAAAGGACAACTTTTTTTTCTATTTCACTTAACGAGCTGCACCACAAAAAAACACTACCATTTTACTGAAGGAGTCACGCTACGACAGCCGACACTCGACTAGGGCGAGTTAGCTGTGCTGCCTTGGTTCTACTCACTGATGGCCGACACCCCTCTAAGGAGCTCATCGGAGGATTAACTTATTTTTCTTTTGACTTGTCTTTATCAAGTGCATGAATATATTGTGGAATGAGCGACCGTGCCATGTTTTTGACTTGTTTGATTACTTTCAATCTATCAAGAAAGCCTCGAGCCTCAACGGCCCTTCCAAAACCTCCCATGAAAAATGTCAGAATGACCATTGAAAGTATTAAACAAGACAAGTATGATAACAGTCTGATAACAAAAACAGTAATTTATTTAAAAAGACGTGCACTGTAGCCTTATTAAGTAGGTAATGCTCCACCATGATCAAATAACAACAACCAAGTACAGTAATCCCTCGTTTATCGCGCTTAATTGGTTTCAGACCCAACCATGATAAGTGAATTTCTTCAAAGTAGGAAGTCCTTATTGATCGATGGAATATTTTCGTAGTTGTTTATGACCTGAAAACCTGATTATGACCCAAGTATGGCTTTTAATATTATTTGAGCCCTCTAGACATTAAATAACACTCCTATAGTTACCTTTACTCATCGATTACACCAATATCCTACAAATAATAAGCGGAAATAAACAATTCAAGACATAAATAAGACTTGTGCTCGTCTGTGTTGCTATAAATGGGTTACCTAGGGGAGCCTGCATTTTTATGAGGGATTATTGTGCCTACTGTGAGATAATTCAAACCTGCAATAACAGGCGTTTGTGTCTCTCACCGAACATGACAGTCACATTACTCACATGACTAACGTTCCCGACCTGAACTGTAAATAAAATAAATACATAACGATTTAGTCTGTACCATTTTGCAATGCAATTCAACAAGAGTTTAAGTTTTTCTTTTTTGAATGACAAAGGGCTGGGAAAAGTGTGGACTGAATGTGTGGCCTAACCATGGATGTGGTACTGGCATGCTTTTATTTTGATGGCCGGATTTACCGAATACAGGAAGTTTGCCCGAGTGATGCTGAAGAAACCGCAAGATAGTTGTTTTTTCGGTTGAGATTTTTCTTATTTTTATTAAGACAAAAGTAAATCAATACAGCAAATGTGCTACTACTTTCAAATACATTTCCACAATGAAATAGTGCTAGAACAGGCTGCTGCAAAACAGAAAGGAATTAAGAAATTAAAAAGGTATACATATTTAAAATAAATGGTCAAAAAAAGAAAAGAAGTACAAAATGAAATTATAAAATAGGTGTTTCCTACAAGAGTCAGATCATTATTGGATGAGATAGTTCCACGGCTTGCTTTGTCTATGAGGTGGACTAAAAAGAAAGCTTCATTGTGAAATACGCATTGCTGACCTTTTGAACCCACTCATATACAAAATACACTAAGTCCCCAATTAACGAACACAATTGGTTCCTGACGACCGTTCTTATGTTGAATCGTTCTTAAGCAGGGGAAAAGGTAATATTACCAATGATATAGGTACTACATGTACGTGTATACATATACAGTATATGTGTATGTATGTAGATATGAGTTTGGATGCAGTAGTAATATTAAACGAGGATAATTAATGAAAAAAAACCAATAAAAGTGATATAATAACACGTAATGATAAATGTTATTTACCTTTGAAGAGGAGTGGTCGAGCATACGTCGTTATGGAGGAGGAGATAAAAAAGGACAAGTCGTCGTCGTCGTTAGACTCTTCTAAAAGAGGTAGTGTTCTATGGGTGGTGTAGAATGAAGCAGGCCTATTAACTCTTCATAAACTTTAATCACACACTCTGTCCGGGTTGTACAATTTAGCTTTACGCTGTATCTCCCCAGCATCTAACGCTCATTAGCTCTAAGGCTGCATTAGCAGTGTCACAGTGCCCTCTACTGGTCAAGCATGTACAGTAGCAGTATAAATACTGATTGAGCGACTGACTACAAGGCAAAAAAAATAAAATATAGACAAGTCGGCTTGTGTTCATATCCGCAAGTGTTCGCAAGTTGGTGACCGAGTGTACTACAGAACGGCAGTTGGACTATCTCAAGTTCTGGTTTTGGACAGGAGTGATACTACAAGTGTGCACGTCTGATGGCGCTCACAGAGTTCCAAGAAATGCTCAGGTCGTTTGTGTGTATGCTCAGACACTTGAAAACTTAGAGGAAACATTGCTAGTGACCAGTTTGGAATACTACATATTCACGGTGTCTTTGAATGCGTCTTTTGAATGTCTTACACTTGGATTTTACTTCATTTAGCCACTTTTAAGCTTGAAAGTGCTTAATTTAGGCAAAAGATGTGTCAAATTTGCTTCAATATGCATATTTTTTTACCAATAGGTCGTACTCAACCAAGATTTATTAATATATTTTTGAAAAATCCAGTAAAAGTAAAACCACTGACTCCAAGGTTTAACATTCTAACCTGTTCCATTGAAGATATTGCTTGATAACGAGTTGTTCATTCCAAACGCCTGGTTGCGGTTCATTCCAAATCCAGACATGCTAAAACCAAAAGACATTTGATTAGACATACATGCAAAATTGCTTTCCTGCAAATTGTAGTGGACAGAGAAGACTGACAGATATGGAGTAAGTGTGAGCTGTGGTCTGTCACACTACATCCACTTACCTGTTTACAGTGAAGGCCTGGCGTGCTGGTTGTTGCTTGGGCATACAGATGATACTGGGAGAGCTGCGACTGGGGCTGCTGAGACCCGAGCTGCTCATACTATTGGTCCTGTTGCTCATACCGAGGCCTTGACCGACCTGAGAGTGGTTCAGCATGTTCCTTGTGTTCATCGGCAACGTCCCCCTGTTGAGAGGTGACGACACGTATGAGTGTACGTCAATCAACTGCCGCGTTTATTCCAGGTGTTATGAAGTGTCATGAGCCTTGCACCTGCTTGGTGATGGAGGTGTATGGAGGGACATGGTAGGGACACCTGTTGTGGGGGTGATGTGACTCTGTAGCTGGGTGCTTTGTGTTAAATTTCGGTTTAGCTGAGGCGTGCTGTTCCCCATGCCTCTTACCGAAAAGCCGAGTGCACCTGTTTGGAGAGGAACAATTAACCAGATACAAACACACACAAAGAAAAACACGGTCAGGCAAATGTGGAAACATTTTTGCTACCCCTGCAAAAATTTTGGCAAAATAACACTTTCAGCTCATGTTTGATAGTTATGACACCGCAGAATAACCAAGTTAACATGAACAGGCTAGCTCTAAGGAAGACTTTTTACTTTTTTAAATCTTCCTTTGCATCACTCACTTTGTGGACCGTACAAACTTGCGCCAAGCTGCGACAGCTGCCCTGATGATGAAGATGGCGAAGGAGACGACAGCATCTGTAGAGAGAAATGTGGACATAAAGTCTCCAGATAAACACCCTTCTCAGAACGATGGAACTCACGTCTTTGTCCGACCGATGTGGAAACATCGATGGCTGGTTGTAGTACATGTTCTCGTCGGGAAAGTCAATGTCCACGACCTCCACAAACTCTGCAAATTTCTTTCTAGAACCAAACATGCCTTTTGTCACCTACAGAAAGGGAGGAAATTTGCTGTTGAGGGCAAGTATCTCTGGACAACAAAGGAAGAAAGGCATCATTGTACAGCTTTAGACTTTTCACAAAAATCCAGCCAACTGCTTCCGTTAAAATAAAAAAAATTCTGATGTTAGAGTACATCTTTCACACAATACAGACTAAGAAGGTACACACATTTCCGAATAGGAAACATAGTTAACCGTAATATATACGATGTAACACTGTAAATGATTTGGGAAGAATGACAGTCTAGTTAACCAAACGAGTGTTGACCATCTAGCCGGTGTACTGTACCTGTATATACATATACAGTTAGGTATGCTAGCTACTTGTGTTTAGCGTTAGCTTAGCTAGCTACATGTCGATAGCAAATGAACCTTTAGACTAATAACAACAGCTTCCGTGGGTCTTTTTAGCGCTTTACCAAACGCAAAGACTTGGCTTCCAAGCAGTAGCAAGAGACATACTCCCAGACGGTTGCCTGCTTGTCGGCTCAATTTACGCTCCGTTTGCAGGCAGCAGCAACCAGAGACCAGAGAAGATGCAATCAGCTGAAGCTAACTGCTAGTGCTAAGGAGCCGAAACACGTAAAACGCGGGGGAGGGGGCACAGCGGGGCAAATTGGTCATTCATTTAAATTAATTGTGAGGCACGTTGGTTTGAAAAGCCGTTAAACAAGTAAAATAATCCTCACCGCATCAATTTCACTTGACTTCGTTAAATCCAAGATGGCTGTGTTCTCAAGCGAAGAAGGAATAGCCTTTACCCTTTGACCTTACAACCTGCAGACTACTTCCGTACACAAACCCCCAACGACTGTGCGTCATTCCCATTGGCTGCTGCTCAGCCCCCAAGCAGACAAGCAAAACTATACTTGACTTCAACAAATACAAGAATAATGCTGTTGTTTACCTAGCATACAAGATTAGCTGTTTTTGCATTACAAAAACACTACTGCCCATTTTTTGGACAAAAACAAGTTGATAATGATTTACACAATTTATAACGATTACAATAAATAGGATTTTTGTAGCACTTTTCAGAAAACATAAAAACACTTAAAATACATGAAAAAAATAATTATGCGCAAAGCAAGAAACTATTGCAATTAATTGCAATTATAAACCATGATCCAGTTTTATGAAATATATTTGTATTATCACAACCATGACCATGCATTGTAGTTTGAAATGTCTCCGGAGGGAGATTGTTATTGAACAATGTGCTTACCATTTCCAAAGTTATGGTCACTGTATTAGGTACAAAGATAATAATACTGGGGGGAGGCATAACACTAGCACTTAAAATAGAGATATTTGATAATATTGTTATTACGACTCTTAATTGTCATGAATATACTTTTAGCCTAGGCATTGTACACTTATTCTTGTGTAGATAGTCAGTAAGTGAGGTACATTAAGAAACAAAGTTCATACAAGTCAGTATGATGCTGTGCAGTTCTACAGCACTATAAAAAAGAGCCACAATTATAAAAATGTTGTTAAATTAATATCAATCACAATTAAAGCTTAATTTAAAGAAGTGTTGAACGGACTCTTGCCCACCCCTACGTAACTCGGGGTTCAAGCAAGTGAGTAAACTTTTGTTTGCATTTCTTGTTGCTACTGGCAAATTCAGAAAGTGACCAATGCATAGCTTCAGGGTGTCATCTTCATCACAAGTACCAATTATGATGAAGGTGTGACCTTGTGGAGCAGCGTAATTAATGTCTATATTTTTAAAGCGTGAATCGTCAGACTGACCATCAAAGTTTGTCGCCGTGCACCAGCCACGTCCTGCGACGCCGGCTAAAATGCTTTGTAATACGCCATCGTCCTTCTGTCTAGTATCCGTAATTTTGATTTGGGCTCATTTGGTCAAAGTCCTTAGGAGGAGTTTGACAAAATACGACCAGTGATTTTGGCCAAAACTGGCTCGTCCAAACCAAAATGGCCAACGTCCTGTTTGTTTAATAACATGGGTTCTTGACACTTTTTTGTACATCTTGTCATGACAGACATAGCCACCAAATTTAGAACAATTCTTAAAAAATGTCTTGAATTTTTTTTACCGGACCTGTCATGTTTGCAGACTTTAGTGAGTTTGCATGCAAGTTAAGGCTAATTGCAAGGAAACACACGGAATAAAAATAATAAACATAACAGTTCCAATGGGGCCTTCACACCGCTGTCACTCGGTGCTCGTTCCTTAATTAAACTTCAACATCTTTGTAACGGCAGAGAGAGAGATTGAAATTAATACAATGTGCAAACTAATGTTGTGACCAAGTCAATCTGTTGGCAAGAACATAACAGATCTGCTCTGACCTGAATCTTCAGCAATGATATTACTGACACAAGGTTTCAGTAATTACAAGGTGAATTTTCAACTTCATATTAGATAAATACCCACCATGTTAATCACATTGTTCATTCTGCGTGCTTTTTTTTCTGTCAGAGGCCTCCAGTCTGTAAATGGATGGAGACAGAAGAGGACGTGCTAAAAAAATCTGACAGTGAACAAAGACCAGTGCCTCTTCTGATAAGGAACATGGCATTCCAGCTCTCGGAATGGTATGCAAGATAGCAAGCACACCTTAGACATGTGGAATAAAGCCTCTTGGAGCAAACACAATTAAAAATTGAGTATTTTTAAGTCTTGACTATTATAGGCAATAGTCTTTCATTCTTGCAAAAGATGAAGATGTGTTTTGTGATTTTAACTCTTTAGAGCGCTCATTGAAATACTATTCTTGGAGATTAAACATGTGGACTAATACTATTTACAGTAACAATAACTGAATTTTTGAAATGTAGAATTCCGTCTTTATAAACAAAATATTGTTGTAGTCAGAGCATAGAAAACCTGTTTACAATCTTCTAAAAAAGTTTTTTTTAACATTATTAGAGCCCTCTAGTCATGAGGTAATACCCCTATAGTCACCTTTAAATTCTCATTACTCAATATAGTATATATCAGGGGTGTCCAAAGTGCGGCCCGTGGGCTGTTTTTTATTGGCCTGCAGCAGATTCTTAAAATATCATTTAACAAAACAATTTGTATACTCAATAACAAATATTGTACAGAAAAAATATACAGAAATGTACAATATATATTTATTTTGTATGGCTTGTAATAAAGGAGCAATCAATCAATCAATCAAAAATGTTGTAATTTTATGACAATAACGTTGAGGAAAAAATAACATCATTTTATTAGCATAAAATTTAAATATTAAAGAAATATGTTATTTTTTAATTTGTAATATTACGAAAAACTTATGTTGGGGAAAAAGTTATAATATTAAAGAGTCAAAATAAAGTCTAAATATTATGGGAATAAGGTCATAATATTACAAAAAGAAAATTTACAGGAAGAAAGTTTAAATAGTTGGGGAAAAAACAAGAGTGGAAATGGAGAAATTCAATTTAAGAATAAAGTCAAAATATTAAGCAAAAATTTTGTATTCCTGAGAAGAAAAAATGTTGCAGTTTCACAAGAATTGACTTGTAATATTATGAGGAAAAATAATGAGGAAAAATAATGTTGTTTTTTTTTTAAGTCATGATATTATGAGAAAAAAAACAAAACAAAATAAAGTTGTCATTTTTGGAAAATTAAGTTGGGGAAAAAGTTATCGGAATAAAGTCAAAATATTATGTGAATAAAGTCATAATATTATGAAAAGAAAATTTGAAGAGATTATTTAAGAAGAAAGTTGAAATATTTGGAAAATTAGATCGAAAAAACCCCAGCAAAACTGGGAAGAAGTAGAGAAAAAAAATGTAAGTTCACACTAATAATAGGCTTTTTCAACTACCATATATCACAAAGCTGAGATGCAGTTTTTTCCTTGAAATATATACTGTATAACTTCTCAGCATACTGTATCTACATGTGTTGCCTTACAGAATATCAAAGTGGCCCTTTTACCCTTTCATTATTCACTATGTGGCCCTCGCTACACCCCTGGTGTATATAGTCAGAAAAAATAATCCATTTAAGATACACATCAAACTTGTGTGGTGTTGTAGTAAAAGTGTTGCTAGTAGAGGAGCAGAATGGGCGGCGGACAGGAAGTGACGTCAGGGGTCTGTCGCGGTTATGGCCACAACAGTAGCCCGTGTTATTATTCGGATTATTATGTCATAGTTGTTGCGCCTGTTGTGAGAATACCCAACCTCTCGCTCAAAGTTACTGTAGCTAGAATAGGTTCCAGGTCCAGGGGCAGAACATAAATGAGTGTTTAAATTATAACCTTACCCATCAAAGGTCCAAATGAAAGGATGTCATGGACGTTTGCAGAAAACACTTCCTATTCACATCCAAGCCATGCCGCCCCTCCCTGTCTCTCCCTCCATCCCACCTCTGACATCTCAGAGAAGAAGAAGGGGAAGTCATTTGGAGCAAATGGGGAGGGGAAAGCTGTTAGTGGTTGCCTTGAAAGTCCGGGCAAAGCTCAGAGCCACCGGGGAGTGCACTGGGGAACATCTGACCTGGGAATACAATGCCTTTTCAGCCAATTATACTGGATAAACACATTGCTAACTGTTGAAGACAATGAGAGCCACAGAGCAGTTACGCTGGGAAGTAGGTAATTTCCACTTTAATGATTATTATTATCGCTATGATCAGTGCTCATTGTTGTTTCATGACTCACCAGTGCATCTGTTATCACATGAACTATCGCATTGCTGCTTCAGAGAACTCTAACAGCGTTGTTTTTCATATATTTCCAAGCTCTCCAGCATGCCAATAGAGGAGCTTAAATGGAACACCTTGAAATACACTTTGTAATGCCTACTGATTATCGATCGCACCTGGCATCAAATTCCACTGAAGCATCGGTTGTGTGTCACAGCTAGCGGGCAAAATGGGCAACGCCATGCGAGGTGTCATCGCCTTCATTCCGTCAGAACGCTGCCAACGCTTCCTCGTGGGAGACCTGAAGGAGATGCCTCTTGATCGGACTCTGGACCTGAGCAGCCGTCAGTTGCGACAGTTACCCGTGGCTGCCTGTGTTTTTGACGAGCTGGTCAAGCTCTACCTGAGTGGCAACAACCTCAGTAGCTTGCCGGAGGAACTGCACTGCCTGAGGAAGCTTCAGCTGCTGGCCCTGGACTTTAACTGCTTTGAAGAGCTACCTGCAGCTGTCTGCAAACTACCCCAACTTAGCATCCTTTACTTGGGTAACAACAGACTTTACCACCTCCCCAAGGAGCTTAGAGAGCTCAAGGAACTTAACACACTCTGGCTGGAGACTAATTGCTTTACTGTCTTCCCAAATGTGGTTTGTGAGCTCCCCAACCTCAAGACCCTGCACCTTGGTTATAACCAGATTCGCAGTGTACCCAACGAACTTGGAAGGCTGGAAGAGCTTAGAAGTATCTGGCTGGCTGGGAACGAGCTGGCAGAGTTCCCGCCAGTATTGCTGGAGATGCACTTCCTTGCTGTCATTGATGTGGATCGCAACAGAATCCACCGTTTCCCCGCCCTGTCACACTTGCAGGGGCTAAAACTGGTCATCTACGACCATAACCCCTGTGTTAATGCCCCGATGGTGGCCGCAGGAGTCAGAAGGGTTGGTCGCTGGGCGGACTGCTCAGATGATGAGCAAGAAGATGAAGGGTCAAAGACAGCCAGTGAGTCAACAGCCAAGGTTGTGGAGGTCGACCCGGAGGAGGAAGTCAACATTTGAGGCCAAGGAAGAAAGTGACATTCAGCTGTGGAGAGGCCCGACAGAACAGCATGCCACTCAAGTGGATCACTTGAAGCAAAGTGGGTGTGCAGTGCTTTCCCATATACGGTCAGCTTAAATGGTCTGTCATGATTGAATGATTGGTTCATAAATGTAAAATGATGCTGGATATTTGACTATAATATGTTGACTATACGGCTAGCAACCATATTTAGTGTTGGTTCCAGTGTTTGTACAGGGTGACATCATTTGTATCTATATATGTATATAACACATAGAATAAATTATATTATTGTATGAATACAGTATAAGATTTGATATCAAAAGTATTTCAAAGAATGCCCTGTAAAATGTTATGTTTTGTGATTAGTTATATAGAGATACTTTTTAAAAATAGCCTTATGAACTGTTTTTTAATTTTTTATACACCATATTCATGTATTTGCTTTAGATTTGGTGTTTAAAAACTCGACTGAGACACTGTTTATCATTGAATGGCAAAGGAGAACCAGTATTTTTACCTGATCCTAATTAAGGTGGTAAGCACAACAAGAGACACAACTATACAGTACAGTCCTTCCTCGCCGCACCGCGCTTCAAATTTTGCGGCTTCATTGGGTAATATATAAATAAATCATGCTGGTTCGTGGTTGTGTACGGTCTCTAATTAGTAAAAAAAAAAAAAAAAGAACATTTAAGCAAATTGCACGTATTTTTGCCAAAATTAAGCATTGTCAAGCATAAAAATGGTTAAATGAACTAAAATACACATGTAATATATACTGAAGACTATTCAAATTGTGAAGGTAGTATTCTACATTGGTCAATAGGCGTCAGTAATTTTTTGATGAGGCAAGCAACAGACTTGATTGCCAGAACAACAGGCAGGTTTATTGCGGGTTTAACTTATCACACAACAGGCACAATAATTATAACTTAATTAGAAAAGAACCCAGAGAGTGCAGTCCTCCGCCAAGCAGCATAGTCCCCCCATATTGCGATTTATACCATAAATATTTGTCCTACATTTATTTTATCTACATACTTAGATTCCTTGACCATGAAAACATACAGTACCAATTGGATTGGATTCATAATGATATCAATATTAGTTCAGTAGTAGAAAACCGCATTTTCCACAATGGCAGTTTTCTTCTGGATGTAGCTCTATAGCTTTTGAAGATACAACAAATCCATAGGCACACTCCAAACTCCACAGTGTCTTGGCTATATATAATGGTGATGGTTGCATGTTTTTATAACTTCATTTGTTGTGTTCCTATGATGAAAATTCCAAAGGTCCCCATTTTTTCATATTCTGCAACAAACAGATAAACGCAAGGCAAATACTTAACTTCTGCACTGCGCTTTGCTCTGTGATTGCCGGCGGTAATAACTTGTGAAATTGAACTCCCTGATGTCACTTCCTATCCAGCACCCATTCTGCTCCTCTACTCGCATCGGAACACTTTTACTGCAACACCACACGGGCACAAGTTTATTTATGTCTTAAATGGCTTATTTTCTCTGATTTGTATACTATATTTGGTAATATGAATGTAAAGGTAACTCTGAGTATTATTTCATATCTAGGGGGCTCTAATAATGTTAAAAAAAATGCTTTTAGAAGATCGTTAACTGGTTTTCTATACCACAACTATGACAATATTCCATTCATAAAGAAGGAAATCGTACTTCGTGGAAATTCACTTCTCACTGTTGGGTCCGGAATGGTTTAACCACGATAAACGAGGGGTTACTGTACTCATGAAATGACTACACTGTAATTGGCCCAGAAACGTAGTCCTCATAAGAACTCCTTTCTGGTGTCAACAGCTGTGTACAAACAACAAGCCGTGCTACACATGGCTACTTGTGTTTGTTTGCCGTTGGGACAAAATAAACTTATATAAGTTACGGTTGCAGTGGAGTTAGAAACCTGTTCCTATATTGAGGCAAAATACATTGAGGTTTTAATACAAGTGATGGATGGAGAATTCAGTCAAATAGTGCACTCTAATGCATAATTCATCTGATAGAATAGATCATGAGCTGTGGCTTTGACTAAATCCGCTAATGGTTTTTATTGTCATCGCATTGCCACCCGAATGTCGAGGATATGATACAATGTACAGTGAATGCTCTGTAAACTGTCACTATTTTATAGGAAAAAGAAGCTGCTAAAATGTTTCCAGCCTGTATTCAGCTTCCTTTTTAGCAACACAATTTAACAGACAGTTCCAAACGTACTTTTTCCAATTTTACAGGTTCTATACCCCTCTCTAGACCTCCTCAATCACGTCTTCTGGGGTTGATGTTGCTGAGGTAGTTAAAAAGCCCCTCTGTGGCCGGGCCCCAGGCGTGGATGAGATCCGCCCGGAGTTCCTTAAGGCCCTGGATGCTGTGGGGGTGCCTTGGTTGACACGACTCTGCAGCATCGCCTGGACATGGGTGCCTCTGGATTGGCAGACCAGGGTGGTGGTCCCCCTTTTTAAGAAGGGGGACTGGAGGGTGTGTTCCAAATATTGTGGGATCACATGCCACAGTCTTCCTGGTAAGGTCTATTCAGGGCTTCTGGAGTGCAGGATCTGCCGGAGAGTTGAATATCTGATTCAGGAGAAGCAGTGTGGTTTTCTTTCTGGTGGTGGAACTGTGGACCAACTCTACATTCTAAGCAGGGTCCTTGAGGGAGCATGGGAATTTTCCCAACCAGTCTACATGTGTTTTGTGGACTTGGAGAAGGCATTTGACCGTGCTCCTTGAGGAATCCTAATGTTAATTAGGACCACCTAATTAGGTGGTTTGCTCGCTGTATGACTGGTGTCAGAGCTTAGTCCGCATTGCCGGCAATAAGTTGGACTTGTTTCCAGTGAGGGTTGGACTCTGCCAGGGCTGCCCTTTAACACCAATTCTGTTCATTACTTTTATGGACAGAACTTGGAGGCACAGCCAGGGTGTTGACGGGATCCGGTTTGGTGGCTGCAGGATTGGGTCTCTGCTTTTTGAAGATGATGTGGTCCTGCTGGCTTCATCGGGTGATTGTGATCTTCAACTCTCACTGAATCGGTTTGCAGCTAAGTGTGAAGCGGCTCAGAATCTGCACCTCCAAGACCAAGTTCATGTTTCTCGCCCAGAAAAGGGTGCAGTGCCATCTCTGGGTCGGAGATGAGATTCTGTCCCAAGTGGAGGAGTTTAAGTACCGTGCCGTCTTGTTCACGAGTGAGGGAAGGATGGAATGCGAGATTGACAGGCAGATTGGTCCAATGTCTTCAGTTATGTGGATTCTGCATCTGTACGTTGGGGTGAAGAGGGAACTGAGCGGAAAGGCAAAGCTCCTACTTTACCGGTCGATCTACGTTCCTACCCTCACCTATGGTCATGAGCTTTGGGTAGTGACTGAAAGTACAAGATCACGGGTACTGGGCTCTCCCTTAGCGATAAAGTGAGTACTGTCATCAGGGAGAAGCTGTAAGTAGAACCGATGCTCCGTGTGGTTGCTCGGGCATCTGGTCAGGATGCATCACGGACAGCCTCCCTGTGGAGGTGTTCATCCACATCCAACCAGTAGGAGGCCTTGAGAAAGACCCGGGACACGTTGAAGGGAGAGGTCTCTCAAAAAAAAGGTAGCCAGGGAGAGGAAAGTCTGTGCTTCCTTGCTTTTAGGCTGCTGCCCGCGGGACCCAACCTAAGCAGAAGCAGAAGATTGATGGATGAGGTTCTACAAAAAATATAAAGATTATACTGTAATGTAGTTTGTTATACAGACCTTTCTCAAATACACCCTCCTAATTGCCCACATTTCATGAACTGTACAAAGTGTGGTGCTCAAACCATATAAACTCAAATAATGCATTCTTACTTGTGGTCAGCTTTCATTCCCATTCAAATCTGACACAATAAAGTATTGCACAATTATGTAGTTTTTTTTTTTATTATTCAGTGACAATGCATGTATTTTCATACAACTACAGGGCTCATACACAGACTTTTGCACAAACGTCTAAGAATATCTTTGGTACCAACACTTTTAAATAAACTTGCTTAAACCTGAGCTTTATCACAAAGAGGGTGACCCTATCACCTTTAACACCAACCAAGAGCTATTTAGAAATACTTCAAACCCTCTCGTTGTCTCCCAAGATACACCAACAAACATACAGTATAACTTAAAAATATGCATCTAAAATATTAACGGTTTTCTGTGGAACAATAAATACAGTATTCTTGGGCTGCATTGTAGAACAAGACTAGCTTTGATGGAATGAAGCCCAGTTTTGTAAGTGAACTGAATTCTTCTCACAAAACATACCAAAGACTAACGTTAAACTACCCATTGCACTCAGGCAGAACTTCTCAATGTGCAGGATGAGACGTGCTACAGATTCATTTTGCCCTACTGAAACTACTAAAAATATAACTCTCAATGAACCACGAGGCATATAGTGCTAATTTGTAATCTGACTTGTTTAAGTGCATGTGCTCAATGTAATAAAACCACAAGTCATGTAACATTGTAATTGTAACTGTATGTCAGCCTGCATTATAGCTGATAGACTGACTGTGATGCAGAACACTCTCTTTAAGACAGGAAATAAAGTGTAGTACTTGAGTTAAAACAATAACATGCAATATAGTATACTCTCACTAATCTACATTATATTTGTTTGACCTTTAATAGAGGGTGTTTGCTTGTGTTAAGATTGATTGGCAACTCCCTCAAATGGAGTGCATGTAAATCTAAAGACTTTTTGCAGGAACAGATCTTTGTCGGAGTGTCTGTTCTTTATCCTCTGGCAGTGCCGAGTCATGAGACGCCTCCTTTACAGCATTCGGATCATCAGGCTCGGTGGCATTCACTTCTACAAAGGACGTTTTTGACGACTGCTCCACCACCGTGTCATTCGCCAGGGAATCAGATGCATCAGTCACGGGTCCAATCACTCTCGGAATGTCAAGCTCTTTTTGGGAGCTCTCTTTCTCCATGCGCTTCCTGACCTCCTCTTTCCTCTGCTGCATGCGAGTGTTGTCTCCCATCATGACTTTGACTCGTACGTGATCTGGAGGCCACAGCCCACCCCATATGAACTGCAGGTAGCTGAAAAGCACAAAGACACCGAGGAAGGCAAAGTTGGTGGCGATGCCAATCACCGCCGACGTCAGGGGGAAGTTGTACAGGACATAGCGCACGCCAGTGAAATAAGCATGGATGCGGAGCTGGCAGGAGTAGATCTGCACACGTTTGGACTGGATCTCCACGACTGCGCCGATGGTGGGTTCATAACTGTTGGTCTTGTATGCAGAGAAGAGCTCCACCTCGATGAGCTGCTTCTGTTCAGCCATCCCAGTCAGGAGGAGAGGAGAGAAGAAGAAAGTGCTCATGGTCTGCAAAAGACTGGATCGGTAATGCAGCATGGTTGAGCGTCCAACAGATGACACAGTCTTGCCACCTCTGGTGTAACAAGACATCTTAACCATGAACATGCCCAGTTGTTCATTCACGGGAGACTCCGGCAGCTCCAATTCCAAAGATATACGATAAGGTTGCCCATAAGCCATCACCTGGTCCCTGTCATTTTTCATAAAGGAGATATTGGCTGTTGGGAACGAGCAAAGCGCTGATTCTGAAGCATCACAATCAGAGGTGTAGTAGAAGTGCACAGGGGCGGAGAAGCTCACAGTGGGCATGTAGGAATAATAGAAACTACCGTAAAGAAAGACTGACACCCACAGCAGCAGACCCAGAACGCAGAAAAGAACGGCAGCTTGGAATATGGTCCTACGGGCCTTCAGAAGAGTGACGGATGCTACATCCTGCACCCAATGCAGAACCGGCCCCATCGTGGATGATGCTGACCCCAGTGAGCGCTCTCTGTTGCTGACTCGGGTGGCGTTCCCTCGTTGTGGCGCTGCTGGCCGCTGCAGCTCGGGTGGTGTCACTTTATATTCATACATCAAGGGGCGGCTCCTTCTGACACAGTGCAATTGCTAATGTTCACTTCACCATGTCAAGACAGTTCTATTTACTTCCAGTTTGCGCCACAATATCGGTAATCCCACAACGATCGATTCCAATCGGAATCAGCAAAGAATATGTTTAACTGCTTAGCAGCGTAAGCTTGTTAGCCGACTAGCTAGCGTGCAGCTTGAACGCTGGTACACAAACAGTGACCGCCCCCGCGACCAGGAAGTGTTTGGACTACCGCTTCCGGTCTTTGTGCTAGCACAGCTCAGCTAGCACAGCTGCAACTTCCAAAGGAAGAGGCCCTCAGGTCCGTCGTCAATCCGCGATGAAGAGGAGGACTCGCGTTACAGGAGGAGCAGTTGGTCGGAGAACAATTTTACAACTCTCTCCTTCGGGGCCCCGCGGTGGGATTGCTGGGGAGAGGGAAGAAGGACCCTCAGGATCTGATGGTATTTTCCACGTCATGTCGGCAGCTAGCTGGCTAGCTAGCGACGAGCTAACTAAATACTAACTGCCGAGTCTGAATAACTGCTATATATTGTATCCGGTAAAAAATAATGTTTACTCATCCATATGTCTATTGTTTATTTTGTTACGTTTACTAGATTTAACGCATCGTCCCAACACACCCAACAGCAACTGCCGTTACTCATTGTGAAAAGCCAACGGCTGAACTGAGCGTTGAGCTAATGTCACTGTTTGTTAGTATTGTACTGTATAGTACTGTAAGTTAGTATTTGCATCATGTACTACCATACACGAGCCACATTTTGCAGACAATAGACTTAAAACATTTACTTTGTAACCCGTTTGTATTGAAGTGGTCGTTTGACCACCTTTAGCTTTAAAAGACGCGTTCATTTGCTACATGTGGCTTTGATGATTGACGTGTGCTTTTTTTTTGCAGACGAGCAGGAAGGAGAGGGACAAAGATTCGTGAGAGAGAAACGCGCCAACATGAAGCCTCCCACAGTGAAAGCCACCGGTATGTTGTTATATGCCATATTGTAGACAACTTCTCAGTTAATAGCATGACTTCTCAGTTAATAGCATGAGAAAGTGTGACTGGTATTGTATAGTCTTTTTGTATGGCCATTGGCAAGCAAACTGCATGGAATCACACTGTTGTGTCCACCTGTAGAGGGACTGTCTTTGCTTGGAGCCTATGAAGATAGCGATGAAGAGGACGGTGTCGAGTCTCGACCAACTGCTATGACCTCTCAACATATTCGCTCTGCGGATATTGATAGTACATTAGCGAATTTCATGGCTGTAAGTATAGTTTTACGTTCTATTATTACTTTACAGTGAAACCTCTGAGGTCAAACAGTCTTTTCCAGGATGTTGGTCGACATGAGATTTAGTCATAATAAGGAAAAAAAAAAAGCCCCGTAGCAAATATTGGAAATGGTATTAATCTGAATGAAGGGCTGGGCGATATATCAATATTATTAATATATTCATATTTATTTTAAGCGTAATATAAAAATACAAACAAAATATTGTTTGTCTCGATACACAGTGGTGTGAAAAAGTGGTTGCCCCCTTCCTGATTTCTTATTTTTTGGCCTGTTTGACACACTTAAATGTTTCAGATCAAACAAGTTTAAATATTAGTCATTGACAACACAACTGAACACAAAATGCAGTTTTAAATGAAACTTCTTATTATTAAGGGAGAAAAAAAATCTAAACCTACATTGCCCTGTGTGGAAAAAGTGATTGCTTCCCAAACCTAATAACTGGTTGGGCCACCCTTAGCAGCAACAACTGCAATCAAGCATTTGCGATAACTTGCAATGAGTCTCTTACAGCGCTGTGGAGAAATTTTGGCTCACTCATCTTTGCAGAATTGTTTTAATTGTTGTTCATTGGGGGAAATCGCTTAAGTGATTAAATTTAAATGTGACAAACATGCAAAAAATTAAGAAATCAGGAAGGGGGCAAACACTTTCACACCACTGTACATATATATGCAATAGACATAGTAAACAGAGGAAAAAACAAACATACTTGATAAATACAAATACAGATGCAAAAAAACATATAAAACAAAGCCGTAGGCACCCCTGTTGCTTTATATACCCGAGTTTTTGTGCGATTTGATTTCATGCACTCTCGCCGTACGGGCAACGCACGATCGACTTACTCGACACGCATGGAGGACGTACGAAATATTTGTGAACATGCTTTAGCCACAGTAATTGTGTATGTGGGGGGAAAAAACGTAAGCGCCCATAGAGTTTGTTTAATGTAATAAAGATAAGTCAAAAGTAACTACATAATTTAAATTTAGTTACATCAAGTAATTTAATTTGAAGTGACAAAACAAAGAGATAAACGTAAAAATAAAATAAGTGACTCATTATGTGTGTGAATGAATATTATAATGTCTCCACAGGAAATTGATGCTATCACCACTCAGCCAAGTTCAGATGATGCAACGGGTCAGCCTACAGACTCGGCTAGTATCCCACCCAAACCAGAGGCTAATGCTCAGCAGCCAGGTGCCAGTGCGGGAACAAGTGCACAGTTCGAGTTCAATACTCAGTACTCCTTAGCTGGAGGTAATTGTGTGCGCTTGTATGCAACGTGCATGTGTGACCTCCATGTTGGAAATCTGTTTGATACCCTGATGATGACCCTATCATCCAATGATAAACATATCACATGTCCACTTTTTTTTTTTTTCCAGTGAATGTGGAAATGGGGGACTGGCAAGAAGTATGGGACGAGAACTCTGGCTGCTATTATTACTGGAACACTGTGACCAATGAGGTCTCCTGGGAACTGCCCAGCTTTTTAGCTAATCAAGTGCAAAGCCTGGCTCAGTATGCAAACAGGTAAGAGTTTCACTTTTTCCACTATTTGTTGGAGTGTCTTCATTCCTAAATGCATTTAGCGTTGTAGGTGTGACTAACACATTCTCTTCCTTTGTAGCACGAGTGTAAATGGCAATGGCACATCCCATACATCTTATTACACTGGTGCAAATACATCTGCTGCAGCTCCAACATCTACTAAAGACACTAAGGTCAAGGCAAGTTTAACTCCCCCCACATATCCATTGAGCACTATATTTTTGTAGCTATAACACGGTTTGATTCTGTCTAAATAGGAGGTCATGGAGAGTGTTGTAGGCCTCACAAGCAAAGAAGAGGAGCGCTGTGGAGTGGCTGCAGCTCTGCTCGGTCCCTTAATCCCCATAGAGGTGAAAGACGCAGAGGAGAAATGGAGAAAAAGAATCCTTAAAGGTTTGGACGAGAACGAGACGATTTTGGATTCCGACGGAGAGGGTGTTCGCTCTGCCGGATCCCCCTCGACTCCTTTGCGTGACCCGGACTCTGTCCAAACTGTGGAGAAAGACTCTGCCACAAAGAAGATGTCAGAGGAGAACTCTGACACCGAAGGGGGACCAGAGGAGGACACAATGGAGCTGGAACTGACTTTGGAGAGGAAAAAGGTTAGTGTTGTGGTTGTCGCGTCTGCTCCACCGTTGCACACAATATCACGAGGACCTACCTTTTAACCGGACTGCCGATACTTAGGCTGAGCTCCAGGCACTAGAGGATGGTGATGGAAGTGCTGGAGGCTCCAGTCCTTGTTCTGAGACAAGCCAAGATGCTTCTGGTTCTCGTGCTGCCCTTAAGAAGAAACGGTGGAAAGCAGTCTTTCCCGGTGCTCCAAGTCCAGATTCAAACAGTCGAAACTCAGACCTTCCGGACAGCACACACTCAGGTAAGATATCAGTGCCCTACAGGGGGAAATGAGTGTGAAGAATTTCACGACTAAATTCCATTTCCAATAGTAAACATCAACATGCCAGAGAGCATGGCAGCAGAAGAGGACAGGGAGATGGAGGACTCTGAGCAGAAACCAGATTTAAATGCTCCACCTAAAGATGAGGTAGAGACACCTGAGCTCAAGGTAAGAGGATGCTCTAATACAGGGGTGTCCAAACTTTATCCAGCCAATGAAAAATGAAAGGCTGCAACTTGGCCACTTTTGATATTTTGTAAAGCATATGCTAAAAAGTTACATATATTTCACAAAAATCTCAGCATCTCAGCTTTGTGATTAGTATCAGTTTTGCTTTTTGCTGTTTTTTCCCCCATTGTTGCAGTTAAAATTTTCCAATTTTCATGTATATTCTCAGAAAATGTTTACTTTTTTGTCATTAGATACAATTTGTATTTCTTAATAGTTTGACTTTATTCTTGTAAAATTACAGCTGTTTTTTTTTTTCATTTCTGCTCTTTTTTTCCAACTATTTCAACTTTGTTGTTGTAAATTTTTTTCTCATAATTATGACTGTATTCCCATAATGTTTTGACTTTATTGTCATAACGGAAGTTTTTCCATAACCTAATTTTCCCAAAATGTCAAATGTCTTGTTTCTCCATACATCCATTTACTATGCCGGTTATCCTAGTTAGGGTCGTGGAGGTATGTTGCAGCCTATCCCAGCTGACTTCGGGCAAGAGACAGGCTACACCCTGGACTGGTCACCAGCCAATTGCAGGGCACATATAGACGTTTTGTTTCTCATTATGTAAAAAAAAAAAATATATATATATATATACACACACACACACACACATACAGACCCTTTCCAAAAAATTAGAATGTCATGGAAAAGTTGTTTAATTTCCATAATTCCATTCAAAAAGTTAAACTTTCATAGATTATAGATTCAGGGCCCACAAGTTAAACGATTTCAAGTGTTTATTTGTTTATTTTTACGTAATTTGGGCTTCCAGCTCATAAAACCCACGAAAACAGGAATTAAAAAAATTAGAATACTGTGAAGAAATCACCATTTACTTCTCAGTTTTTGCAGGAAAAAAAAGAAATTAGGATCACATCAAATCAATCAAAATATGGTACTTTCAAAACGATATGTCAATCTTCAATACTTGGTTGGGAATCCCTTTGCCTTAATCACTGCCTCGATGCGACGTGGCATTGAAGCAATCAGCCTGTGGCATTGCCTGGGAGTTATGGAAACCCAGATTTCCTTGATGCTTGCTGTCAGCTCTTCTTTGTTGTTGGGTCTGGTGCCCCTCATTTTCCTCTTGAGAATACCCCATAGATTCTCAATGGGGTTTAGGTCCAGTGAGTTGGCTGGCCAGTCAAGCACTGTGATGGCATTGGCATCAAACCAGGTTTTGGTGCTTCGGGCGGTATGGGCAGGGGCCAGGTCCTGCTGGAAGATGAAATCTGCATCTCCATACATATCCTCAGCAGAAGGAATCATGAAGTCCTCTAAAACATTCTGGTAGACTGTTGCGGTGACCTTGGAGTTTACCAACACCTGCACCGGACATTGCACCCCAAATCATGACGGACTGTGGATATTTCACACTGGACCTCAGGCAGCTTGGGTTCTGTTCCTCACCCGTCTTCCTCCAAACCCTTGGACCTTGACTCCCAAATGAAAGGCACACTTTACTTTCATGGGAAAAGAGGACCTTGGACCACTGGCCAACAGTCCAGTCCTTCTTCTCCTTGGCCCAGTGGAGACGCTTCCTACGTTGGCTCAGGTTCAGAAGTGGCTTGACCCGAGGAACCCCACAGTTGTAGCCCATCTCCCGGATGCGTCTGAATGTGGTGGTTTTTGAAGCTGTGACTCCCGCCTCATTCCACTCTTTCTGGATCTCTGCCAGATTCTTGAATCTTCCCTGTTTGATAATCCGCTGAAGCCCACGGGCATCTCTTTTTCTGGTGCATCTTATCCTGCCACATTTTGCCCTTCCTCTAGACTTTCCATTGATATGCTTGGACACAGCACTCTGTGAACAACCAGCCTCCTTAGCTATGAACTTTTGTGGCTTACCTATCCTATGGAGGTTATCAATGATGGTCTTCTGGCCAGTTGTCATGTCTGCAGTCTTCCCCATATTGAACCAAACTGAAGCAATTTAATGACACCTGGGGAAGCCTGTGCAGGTGATTTGAGTTTAGTAGATGATTAGTGTGTGACACTCAGTTTAAAACATTCATGCCCTGCAAAATTTGGGCTGATTTCTTCACAGTATTTTAATTTTTTGAATTCCTGTTTTTGTGGGTTTACTGAGCTGGAAGCCCAAATTATGTAAAAATAAACAAACACTTGAAATCGTTTAAATTGTGGGCCCTGAATCTATAATCTATGAAAGTTTAACTTTTTGAATGGAATTATGGAAATTAAACAACTTTTCCATGAAATTCTATTTTTTTGGAAAGGGTCTGTATGTATGTATATATGTATATATATATATATATATATATATATATATATATATATATATATATATATATATATATATATATATATATATATATAATATTATATTTCAATTTTATGCTACTAAAATGATGTTATTTTTCATCATAATGTTTTGACTTTATTGTTGTGAAATAACATTTTCTCGTTACATTACAACGTTTTTTTAAACAAAGAGCTGCCTGCAGCCTGTGGCCCCCGGGCCGCACTTTGGACACCCCTGCTCTAATACCAATAACAAATGAGACGAGCCCCATTTTTTTAATGTTGAATAAATGTAGTTTCAGATTGGAGAACTGGCTAACACATTAACCAACAAAATGGAGTTCCTGGGCATAAACAAAAAGGCTGTCTCGAACTTTCAGTTTCTTCTTCTGCAAACCGAGGTGAGGAAAAACTGGATTCTGTTGCCAGGAAGCATTTCCCTGCAATATTTATTGAATACTTTTTTTTTTTCCATTTTGAGCATACCCGTTTGGCTGTACTTTTAATATTTTAAACTCTCATTATAATCAATCAATTTGTCGCTCATGAACTAATTTCCCCTCTGTCCTCTCTCTTCTGTTCTTCTGTACCACCCCCCCCCCCTTTTTTTTTTTTCTCTTGAAGACACGGATCGCTGACTGGAGGGAGGGCGCTCTGAATGGGGTCTATCTTCGCCGCAGGCTACAGGAAGCTGCCGAACACATAAAATATTATGAACTTAACGCCACCCCTAAAGGCTGGTCCTGCCACTGGGACAGGTACGCACTGCTTACCTTTCACATCTCTACACCCCCTCGCCCCCACCCCAAAAAAAATCTTGCTGTGTGCCCACGCGCTCCTCAATCCAGAGGTTGCAGACTTTGTATATGACTTGTGGAGAAGCTTAACCAGTACGTGTGGATGAGTGCACAAACCAGACCCAGACTCTGCAGGTTTTTCCTGACACAGTGCCTAGCATTGTGCCTTTCACATACTGATAAGGGAACATCCACTCAGGGCCAGCCTGCTGCTGCTCAAAGAGTATATTCCTGCCACAGAGAGGAATCCATGCCCAAGCTCGGTTGCAAGGGCCTTGGTAGACTGAACTCAGTCAGTGGAGGATTTGGGAGGGGAGGTAGTAAGGTTGGTTGCCTGGGAGAGCTTTGCACTTTACAGGACCACAGCCCCCAGAATGCAATGCAGACAGAGTGATGCCCTGGAAGCCACCAGTGTCACCATCAAATAAAAGGTGAAGATGGAGCAATGACCGGAATCCAGCAGGTCAGACCAACTCTTATTTCATGTCTTCCTGTTTATTATTTTTCTTGACTGAGACATATCATTGTGTGATCTTAAACAAGATGACTTGTGATTTAATGTTTTGTTTGATCATGATGATGCCTACTTCCTGGCATCTTCCCCGTGTCTAGGAGGGAATGGTTGTCTTAAACATTTTATGACAACCATGATGTGACCTGCTCAATACTTCATTCAGGATCCTGAGATGATTTGTTTTGCTTTAACTGTTTTAAGAGCAAGGTGGGTCCCCAATCCACATTCATAGTCAATCTTCAATTGGACTCCCCTTTTGGATGGTGAAAGTCACCGTCCATGCCAAACTCGAACTCACCGTGCGATTCCTCCCTTGCCCAGGTCATCGTTCCAGTGAGCCAGTTGCAAGGCCACTCGTTAAGACTGTTGCCTTCTATCTCTGTTGTCCCACTCTTTATAGAGAGCACAGGCGATATTTTTATGTCAACGACCTGACGAATGCTTCCCAGTGGGAGTTCCCGACAGAAGAGGCAAAGGGGGATGACTTGAAAAGAAGCCACACTAGCCAGGACGATAACAAGGCATCGGCACCCAATGGCGGGTCCACAGGTTAGTGGCCTGCAACGTGTCTGCATTAAGGGTTTAACTCAGTGGTGTCCAAAGTGTGGCCCCGGGGCTATTTGCCGTCCGCGGCTGCTTATTTATTGGGCTGTGGCACATATAATTTAACAAGAAAACTAAAAAAAATATATATATATGGGGAAAAAACAGTAATTTTTAAAAGAATAAAGTCAAAAAAGTTGTAATCTAATGAGAAAGTTGTAATTTTGCAAGAATAACATAATATGAGGGAAAAATAACATTTGAGTCATATAATGTTGAAATGACAGACAAAAGACGTATTATTTTTGACAGTTATTTTAATTACTATTGCAACACATCAGTAGAGTACAACTAACCTGTCTCACTAAACCAAGCTCACCTTCCCGATTAGTGGGTGAACAATCCAACACAAGTAACGTTGTTTTAAGATTCAAGATTCAAGAGTTTTATTGTCATATGCATAGTAAAACAGGCAGTTATACTATGCAATGAAATTCTTATTCTGTATTAGTGTAAAGTTGAAACATTAAAGACATTTTTTTTTAAGTCGCAATATAATAAACAATGAATGAAGTTGTAATTTTTTAGAAAATTTGTTTGCAGAAAAGGTTATAATATTACGAGAATAAAGTCAAAATACTGTGGTAATAGTCATAATTACGGGAAAAAAAATTTAACACGAAGAAATGTGAAATAGTTGGACAATAAACAGCAGCGGTGGCAAAAAGTCACAATTTTATGAGAATAAACTTGTAATATTGTGAGGAAAAATAATGTCATTTTAGTAGCAAAGAGTTGAAATACTACAAAAATTATTTATTGTAAAGTTGAAAAACCAAAACAAAACCTCAAGTTGTAATTTTTGGAAAATTAGGATTGGGAAAAACTTGTATTATGGGAATGAAGTCATAATTTTACAAAACTAAAATGTATGAAGATGATGTAAGAAAGTTGAAATATTTGGCGGAAAAATAAACAGTAAAAATGGGGGGCAAAAGTGCAGAGTGAAGTTCATACTAATAATACACTTTCTCACCTACAGTCATCCCTCGTTTATGGCGGTTAAATGGTTCCAGATCCGGCCGCGATAAATGAATTTCCGCAATATAGGATGCAATGTTAATAAATGGAATGTTTTTGTTGTTAGATCATAGAAAACCTGTTTATGACTTTAAAAATATGTTTTTTTAACATTATTAAAGCCCTGTAGACATGAAATAACATGCCCATAGTCACCATTACACTCCTACTATTCATTGTTTACATCACATTGCGCAACTCTTATGCTGCAGGGACTCGAGCTGGCCGCTAGCGAGCAAGCTAGTGAGAGAACCAGTTAGCCTCGAAATTATTTCTTCTAGACTTAAGAAGCCAAAAACTTACCACTTCCACACGGGAGAACTTTTTCCCCCACCATGGCTGACTTCATGACTTCATGCAGTGTTGCGGTAATGTAATGTAATAAAGTCTCATTAATGTTTTGTCATTACTGCCGCCTAGTGACCAGAATACTACATATCACTTGTATTTCAATATGTTTTGACTAATAATAGACCATTGTGTACCACTAAGCGGTGATATTTTATTAAATAATTTCTGAAAAGCTCCATATAGCAAGGGAGTGATCATCGAACCGTGATATTTTGAGGGACGATTGTATGTGACAAAACTGATTTGCATTTTTTTTCTTGAAATATATAACTTCTTTGCATATCTTCTTTACATCCTTTCATTTTTCACTATGTGGCCCTGGCTGGAAAAAGTTTGGACACCCCTGGTTTAATTCCTATTGTCCACAAATGTGGTCCAGTTTTTAACCGATATTTAATCTGAATATTTTTATTATTTTAAAGTGCATAATTCATTTATTTTTTAAATGCAGCACCATCTGTTCGTGCCCCTGTTGCCCCACCAGCAGCCCCTCCGTCCAACGCATCTTTGTGGTCCCCATCTCAACCCCCGCTTCCTGATAGCCCACCCCCGCCCCCCGAAGACCCGCCACTTCCACCTCTCCCCCCTGGTTCGCCACCTCCACCGCCACCTCCACCTGACAGTGATAGTGAGATCATGGAGGTGGAAATGGAGATGGATGACGACGATGACGAGCCCCCAGCCCCTGGAACAGAGGACAATGGCACTGGGTGGCCTCCTTCGGCCAATACAGGGCTTAAGGTAAGGACAGATTTACTTTTGACAGGTAACATGCTTGTAGTTGTCCTTTTTAGCCTTTCCAGAAGAGTGACACATTTTCCTTTTTTTAAAAAAAAAAATAAAAAAAATTCCGGAGCAGGTGTTGGAATCTTCAGGTGTACTGGGAAAAGGTCAGAAACGCAAGGCTGGCCAGCTGAATAAAGCCATAATTGGGAGCAGTCCCATTCTATACACACAGTCTATTGCCACTGCAGGTAAAATTTGACCTTCTGTGATAGTCACAGAATAGCAACATCACATTGTTTTGTCTTTGTTGTGTCCGTAGCGCCGGTCATAACTGCACCAGTCTACTGGGGTGTGCCGGCTGTCGCTGCACCTATGATCCCCTGCGAGCCTCCCCTTCCACCCATTCCCACTCTGCCCCCACAACCACCTCTGCCACCTCCCCAGCCACACTTTGAACCCCCGGTTTCTAAAGTGGCACCTGTAGAAAAGATCAAGAAACCCAAGAAGGATAAGGTGTGTAAAAACATTACTTTTATTGATATTTAAATAATTTTCTGAGAACACAGTACACTTGTCCCTCGCCACATCACAGTTCGAATGTCACTGTTTTTTTAAACATATTAATAAATCATGGTGTTATGTGGTTGAATATGGCCTATTATCAGTCAAAAATATGCATATTGAAGCAAATGTTATGTACTTATGGCCTAAATTAAGCATTGTCAAGCATAAAATTGGCTAAATGAACTAAAATAGAAATACAGTCGCCCCTGGTGGTCACTAGGTGTTCGTAATTGTTTGGTGAGACCACCAGTGAAGCACCAGACTTGGAACAACAGGCTTTTATTGCAGGTTTAAATGATCTCACAACAGGCCCAATAATAACGATAAGCATTATAATAACTCGGGTCACTGTCGTGGCCATAGCCCACAATGAGCGAAAACTCAACTCTGAAACCTCGACGTCACGTCCTGTCTGCCATTGATACAAGGTAAACTGTCTTAAATGGCTTATTTTCTGTGATTATATCTACTATATTGGGTAATATGGAAAAGGTGACTACAGGGGTGTTATTTCATGTCTAAGTGGCCCACAGTATTAAAACACATGAAGATTGTAAACAGATTTTCTTTGCCATAATTAAGCAAGTATTGCATTAGTATTGCAAGTATTGCAAGGAATCCTACTTTGTAGAAATTGACTTATCGCGATCGAATCTGGAACCAATTAACCGCGATAAACGAGAGGTTACACAGAATTAAGAAACTGCATTAAAATTGTGTATTTTAAATGTAGTATTCTGCATTGGTCACCAGATGTCAGTATTTGTTGAGTGAGACAAGTACCAGACTTGATCACAAGAACAACAAGCTTTTATTGCAGGTTTAAATGACCTCACAACAGGCACAATAACAATAACATAATAATCACAACACGGGCTACTGTTGTGTAATCAAGCTAAAACCCAACTTTTAACCCCCAATGTCACTTGGTGACATTTATTGCAACACACATGAGCGTGAGTCTTTTTTATGTCTTAAATTTATTATTTTTTCTACTTATATCTACAGTATTGGATAAGACAAATGTAATGGTGGCTATAGGGGTGGTATTTCATTCTCTGGGGGACTCTAATGATACAAAAAGTTGAGATGATCATAAACAGGTTTTCTATGCCATAACTAGGAAAATATTGTATTTATAGAAAAGGAATCCTACTTTGCGGAAATACACTAACTGGCCTAAATGAGGGATTACTGTTTACATTCTGTAGGCAATTAATTACATACATAAGCCTGACATTCCTACTCATAACATGCATTCAGTCATAATTCAGTTGCCTCACGACACACCTCTCTTCTGTACTCTGTGTATAATTGTAGAAGACAAAGACCAAAATGCCCTCCCTGGTGAAGAAGTGGCAGAGTATACAGAAAGAACTGGAGGAGGAGGAGAAGAGCAGCTCCAGTGATGAGGACAGAGACCAGCTCAACAAGAAGAGTATAGAAGACTGGAAGCAGCAGCAGCTCTTGACGTATGTCTCTCTGTCTCTGTCTCTGTCTCTGTCTCTCTCTGTCTCTGTCTCTCTCTCTCTCTCTCTATTTATTCATTTTCGTTTTCTACGCCATAACTATGAAACTATTCCATTTATAAAGAAGGAATCCTACTTCGTAGAAACTGACTTATCGCGGTCGAATCTGGAACCAATTAACCGCGATAAACGAGAGAAGAAACCGCATTAAAATTGTGTATTGTAAATGTAGTATTCTACATTGGTCACCAGATGTCAGTATTTGTTCGGTGAGACAAGCACTAGACTTGACAACAGGCTTTCAGTGCAACTTTAAATCATCTCACAACCGGCACAATAGCAATATCCATCCATCTTCTACCGCTTATCTGGGATCGGGTCACGGGGGCAGCAGCCTAAGCAGGGAGGCCCAGATTTTCCTCTCTCCGGCCACTTCGTCCAGCCCCTCCCGGTGGATCCCGAGGCATTCCCAGGCCAGTTGGGAGACATAGTCTCTCCAACATGTCCTGGGTCTACTACGAGGCCTTCTACCGGTCGGACTTGCGGAGGAGTAGCGGTTCTACTCAGAGTCTCTTCCGGATGACAGTGCTTCTCACCTTATCTCTCAAGGAGAGCCCAGCCACCCTATGGAGAAAACTCATTTCGGCCGCTTGTACCCGCGATCTTGTACTTTCCATCACTACCCAAAGCTCATGACCATAGGTGAGGGTAGGAACGTAGATCGACCAGTAAATTGAGAGGTTCGCCTTTAAGCTTAGCTCTCTCTTCACCACAACAGACCAATTCGCTTGTCGATCTTGCGTTCCATCCTTCCCTCACTTGTGAACAAGACCCCGAGGTACCTAAACTCCTCCATTAGGGCAGGATCTCATCCCCGACCCAGAGATGGCACTCCACCGTTTTCCGGGCGAGAACCATGGACGCCAGAAGGACCACATCATCTGCAAAAAGCCTCAATCATCAAAGAGACTCACCCCTGCAGCAACCAAACCGGAACCCTTCAACGCCCTGGCTGCGCCTTCGAAGTATTCTTTCCACCGATCCACAACATCCTGAGTCGAGGTCAGCAGCACACCGTGCCCATCATACACGGTATTGACTGTGCACTGCTTCCCCCTCCTGAGACGCCGAATGGTGGTCCAGAATCTCTTAGAAGCCGTCCGGAAGTTGTTCTCCATGGCTTCTCCGAACTCCTCCCATGTCCGAGTTTTTGCCTCAGCGACTGCCAGAGCCGTAGACCGCTTGGCCTGCCGATACCTGTCAGCTGCTTCCGGAGTCCCATGAGCCAAAAAGGCTCAATGGGACTCCATCTTGACGGCATCCCTGACCACTGGTGTCCACCAACGGGTTCTGGGATTACCGCCACGACAGGCACTGACCACCTTACGACCACAGCTCCGATCAGCTGCCTCAACAATGGAGGCACGGAGCATGGCCCATTCAGACTCAATGTCCGCCACCTCCCTCGGGACATGGTCGAAGCTCCACCGGAAGTGGGAGTTGAAACTCCTTCTGGCAGGGGACTATGCCAGTTGTTCCCAGCAGACCCTCACAATACGTTTAGGCCTGCCAGGTCTGACCGGCATCCTCCCCCACCATTGGAGTCAACTTACCACCAGGTGGTGATCGGTTGAGAGCTCCGCCCCTCTCTTCACCCGATTGTCCAAAACATATGGCCGCAAGTCCGGTAATCCGACCACAAAGTCAATCATGGAAATGCGGCCTAGGTTGTCCTGGTGCCCAGTGCACATGTGGACACCCTTTATGCTTGAACATAGTGTTATCGACAATCTGTGACGAGCACATAAGTCCAACAACAAAGCACCGCTCGGGTTCAGATCAGGGGGGCCGGGCGGTTCCTCCCAATCACGCCTCTCCAGATCTCACTGTCGTTGCCAACGTGAGCATTGAAGTCCCCCAGCAGAACAAGGGAATCCCCTGAGGGAGCACTCTCCAGTACTTCCTCTAGAGCAGGGGTCACCAACGTTTTTCCTTGTGAGAGCTACTTTTACAAAATGAAAATGGCCAAGAGCTACCGGTACTCATTTTTGTAACATTTATTTTCAGAGCTTATTTTAAACCCAAATAAAGCGAATATGTTTGTTTTACCAGAACATTAACAAAATGCTGGTGTCCACAACTCACATTTTGTATTTCAGAATGCATTTCTTTCTACTGTTCTTTCATTATTAACTGAAAACCTGAATGAAAAGCAGGCTTGCGGGCACCTCATGTGGTCATGGGGGGCTACCTGGTGCCCGTGGGCACCATGTTGGTGACCCCTGCTCTGGAGACTCCAAAAAGGGTGGGTATTCTGAACTGCTGTTTGGCGCATATCACAAACAACAATCAGGAGCCGTCCCCCCACTCGAAGGCGGAGGGAAACTACCCTCTCGTTCACCGGGTTAAACTCCAACATACAGGCAACAAGCCGGGGCGCAACAAGAATTGCCACCCCTGCCTGTTGCCTCTCACTGCTGGCAACGCCAAAGTGGAACAAAGTCCATCCCCTCTCGAGAGGACTGGTACCAGAGCCCTTGCTGTGCGTGAGGTGAGTCTGACTATATATAGCGGGAACTTCTCAACCTCGTGCACCAGCTCAGGCTCTTTCCCTACCAGAGAAGAGACATTCCTTGTTCCAAGAGCTAGTTTCTGTAGCTGAGGATCGGACCACCAAGGTCCCCACCTTCGACTGCCACCCAGCTCAACTCTGCACCCGACCCCTTTGGCCCCTCCCATGAGTGGTGAGCTAATTGGAGGGGGGAACAATAGTGATAACATAATCAAAATAATAACATGGGCTACATTTGCGGCCATTACCACGACAAGCTAAAACTTGTGAGAACTTGTAAAGCTGAATCCCCGATGCCACTTCCTGTCCGCCAGCCATTCTGCTCCTCTTCTAGCACTGGAACACATTTACTGTGTTGCCACACGAGCGCAAGTTTGATTTATGTCTTATTTTCTCGTATGTCTACTATATTGGGTAATACGAATGTAAAGGTGACTATAGGGGTGTTATTTTATGTCTAGGGGGCTCTAATAATGTTAAATGTATTCAGAAGATTGTTTCTATGCGATAACTAATATACAAATATTCAATTTGTAAAGAAGGAATCCTACTTGGTGAAAATTCACTTATCATGGTCGGGTCTGGAACCAATTGACCGTCATAAACAAGGGATTAACTGTATTTAAAAGTCTGATGGTAGTACAGTCGTGTAACCAAACATTGTAATTAATCATTCACTGTTTTTAAAATTTCCAGCGGAAAAGCGTCAAAGAATGCCAACTTTGAGGCACTTCCTGATGATTGGCGAGACCGACTGAAGAAAAGGAAGCTGAACAGCACGTAACATCCGACTGGAACAACTTGATCAACGTTTTATATGGGTATTTTCAAATAATGTCATAATGTAACTGGTTCTCCCAAACAGAAGATTTGGTTGTTCATTTGTGGACCTATCCATTCACTTCAGCGGTCCATGCGTGGCACACAAAGGCTTTGAATGTCCTTTTCTTATTTTTTTTTTTTAGACTATAATGTAAATGTGCCAAACCTCTTGAGTTTGTAAAGTCCTTTGTATAGAAGTAATTTAGACGGCCACAAAAGTGTGGAGGATTCATCTCTTTTAGCATTTATACAGCTGTGTACATAAGATGTATATTGCCATAAGCCATGTTTTGGAAAGAGATGGAATGTCTCTGAATGTGTACATTTTGTAAAGGTATTAAACTGTTTTTCCAATGTGTGTTTTGTTTGTACAGCCAAAGGTTTGATATTTTGTAAAGCAACACATGTAGATATGCTTATACAAGTCTTATATATTTCATGAAATAATTGCATCCCAGATTTGTGATATGCAAGTGAAAAAGCCTATTATCTTAGGTTTTTGCCCTTTTTTTTGTTTTTGATGTGTTGTTTTTTATTTTCCACATTTTGTAAGTTTCTATTGTGTTATGACATTATCCTCAAATTTTGACTTTATTGCCATACACGGTAACTTTTTCCACAGCTATTTTTAATTTCTTTCACATACTGTATTACAACTTTCAAAAAAGTTTTTCTCTGCTCACGGCTGCTAAAATGAAATTTTCTCTCATGAGTTTTTCATAAAATTGTGACTTTTTTTAGAATATAACTTTTTTCCTTCGTATTTTGACTTTAATATTATGACTTAAAAGGGCTTCTGTTTTAATATTTCAACTTCATGCTACTAACCTGATGTAACTTTTCCTCATAAAATTATGACAATCTCGTAAAATTGGGAATTTTTCTCAAATTGCAGCTCTTGTAATATTTTCACTTTATCATAAAATTACTGCAGATTTTTCAGTTTTTGCTTATTAAATTATAGTTTTAGAATGTCCCTCGGCGATTCTGATCCGATTCAAATACTTTGTGCAAATTCACCTGTCTGGTAGTGTGTTTCATATCATAGCATCAAAACTACAAGACATTTAATTAAGTAATTAGAATATTTTAAAATTGTATTTAGACCAATAAAGAAAATTAACGAAACCATTAAAATAAGTGATTAAATATTAAGAATTACGAAAAGAAAAAAACGTTTTTCACAATTCACTCATGGCTCCATTTCAACAGGCAAACGTTGCCTCAAATGAGTGCAGTACTAAATGTGTCGATATTTGAGAATATTTGGGAGCACGAAAAGCTGGTATCGATATTTCAGTATTGATCCGCACATCCCTCAAAGAAATCTGCCTGGGCAATTACAATTATTGTATTGTCAAAAATGACGTAGTCCGCTGCTGGTAGCCTATATGTACCCGTTAGCTACTTTTCAGGTGTGTGTGACATAGCTACGAGCTACTAGCCACAGCAAGGAAGCCCCAGTCTCATGGTGTTTGTTGGGAACATCGGTTGCTTAGTAACACTTCTTTCTCGTCAACGACTGACTTATTCAATCTATGTAGTTCTTTACTTTTTAAATTCCACAACTGCACGAATCATGTGCAAAGCGTCGTCATTTAAAAACAGTGTTGAGCAACATAAGGTAAGTGGTTCTACTTGTGGGACATGATAGCTCTGCTACGAAACCTAGCTAATGCCGAAAAGAGTTGCCAATTGTGCATGAGATTTTGAACTAAAAGTAACTTTTGGTAATGTTAATGTCAAAATGTTGCATTACAAACATTTATTCTATGCCTCTTAATCGAGAGACAATCGAAGATGCCCGAAAGGGATGCAACCTTCATTTCATGTGTGAGTTATTTGGGTTTTACGTCCATCCGCCACAACATGAAAAGGTTTTCAAATGTGTAATATGCATCCGAAACGTGTAGTCCTGCCAGTACAATTATTGTATGCATATCGTGTAATACAAACACATTTTTTCAGCTACCTATTATCTCACACAAATAAGTACACCGCTCACATTAAAGTAACCGTTTCATGACACTATATAGCAACAGAATATTTCTCAAGGAACAGTACGATGGAAATGAAACTTGGCTATACGTTAGAGTAGTCAGTGTACAGCTTTGGATAGCAGTATAGATTTCTTACCCACTGACAATGATGAGACACAGCCATTATTGTCTAGGGCAGGGTGTCCAGACCTTTTCTACTGAGGGCCACATAGTGAAAAATGAAAGGATGCAACTTTGCCACTTAGATTTTTTTTTAAAGCAACACATGTAGATGTATTTTAAAAAAAATGCATCTTAGCTTTGTGGTACAGGTGAAAATGCCTGTTATTAGTATGAAGTGTGATTCCCCCGCCTCCATTTCTGCTGTTTTTTTTTTTTTAATTTTGCAAATATTTCAACTTAAATAATCTTTGTAAATTTTTATTTTTGTAATACTATGACTATTATTAATATTAACTTTTTTTCCCCAAACCTAACTTTCTAAAAATGACAACTTTATTTTGTTTTTGTTTGTTTCTTACAATATTACAAATTTTAACAAATAACATATTTTTTGTAATATTTCAGCTGTTATTAAAATGACATTTGTTCTCAGAATATGAGTTTATTCTCGTAAAATACATGTCATTAGAATTTGACTTTTTTCTCAAAATAGTTTCACTTTATTCTTGTAAAATTACAGCTTTTTTCCATTTCTACTGTATTTTTTAAAGTTTCCAATATTTCAATTTAAATAATATTTGTAAATTTTAATATGTAATATTATGACTTCATTCCCATAATATTTGGACTTTCTTCCCATAATGTTATAACTTTTTAACCAACGTAATGTTCCAAAACTTTATTTTGTTTTGCTTGTTTCTCATAATATTCCGACTTTTAAAAACAAAAAAAGTTTTTTTTAAATATTTCAACTCAGTGCTATTAAAATGACATTATTTCTCCTCATAATGTAACAAGGCTATTCTCGTAAAAATCAAGTTTTTCATTTCTTTCTTTTCGTTAGAATTTGACTTTCTTTATCTTAATATTTAGACTTCGTAAAATTACAGCTCTGTTTTTTCATTTCTGCTGTTGTTTTTCTTAATTTTACAACTATTTAAACTATTTTGTTCTTGTAAATTTTACTCATCATTATGACTTTATTCCCATAATATTTTGACATGTTTCTCATAAAATTCTCAGTTTTTGCCCAACCTAATTTTCCAAAAATGACAACTTTCTTTGTTGTTTTGTTTGTTTCTCATAATATGATGACTTGTAAAAAAAAAAAAAGATGCCTTTTTTTTTTAATTTCAACTTTATGCTACTAAAATGACGTTAATTCTCCTCATAATATTATGTTATTCTTGTAAAATTAAGACATGTCCTTGTTAGGTTCCAACTTTTTTCTCTTCGTATTTTGACTTTATTTTATTTTATTTTTTTTTTTTTTTTAGTTTTCTTGTTAAATTATATTTTTAGAATGTGCTGCGGGCCAGTAAAAAAACAGCCCCCGGCCCACACTTTGGACACCCGTGCCCTAAAACAACTGTTACTGACATCAGCAACAACCTGCGGCGGGCAGGAGTGAAGGTATCAGTGATACCTACTCCACAGTGATACCGTATCACTGTGGAGTAGGAATGAACTGAAGACATGTGTCTTCAGTACAAGCAGTACAGGGAATGACATCAGAGCATTCTGATTGGACACTTTGGTAGGTTCTTTGAGCTTGCAAAATGTAATGTGTGACATCATTGTGCATCATTGCCTGTGTATGTAACAGCTATTGCAATGTGATTGCACTTGCAGCCATTTCAATACGTTCAATGCAAAACAGCTGTCACAATATTCTTATAGCTTGTTTTTGTGTTTTATATTTTGTAGTCGTCAGAAGCCCAGTGATTGGCAGGCAACCAGTCCATGGTGTACCACGTCTGTCGCCCAAAGTCAGCTGGGGTAGGCTCCAGCTCACCCGTGATCCTGAACAGGATAAGCAGTAGAAAATGAATGAATGTACTCCACTCAGAGTCGCAGGAACACAAGAGAGGGAATCTCAACGAAATTGTGCTGTACTGGACTGTAAGAACAAAATGACTTGAAGACAGTAACGCTGCTTAATACATCAGAGCATATCATAACAACCCCTGGATACGAGGCAGCACAGCGATGACATCAGGGCAAACTGCTTCAACGCTTAGTAAGTGCATCATTTGTTTTTTTGGGAATGAGATAGCAGAAAATCCACAATTCAATGATTAAATGCAGTCAATATGTCTAACTATTTAGCCTTTTTCTTACAAGACCTTTGGCCTTGGTCAAAAGAAATATTCCGACTTTTTTTCTCAGAAATTTGAGAAATTTTTTCTTTTAAATATATGACTTTATTAAAAAAAATTAAACTTTTTTCTCGTATATTTACGACTTTTTTCTCAGAAATTTACAACTTTATTCTCGAAATCTCAGATTATTTTAATACTCTGTCGTAACAGGCATTGCCTGAGACAGCTATGAAAAGGGGGGACTTACAGTATGTGACCTTTGGCCTTGGTCAAAGGTGATATATAGTCGTAAATTTACAACTTTCTTCTCATAAATTTATGACTTTATTCTCGAAATCTCAGAGATATATATATATATATACTTTTTTTCAATGTGGCTATAACGTACCAGAAAATTGATTGTTAACAGGTTTCCTTGCTGTAACTACAAAAATATTCCATTTCTGAAGTAGGAATCCGAGATCACTTATCACAGTCGCTTATGGAACTAATTAACCGCCATAAATGAGGGATATCTTATTCTGTAATTTATATTGCTTGCTGAAATGTGAGGGGTGTGCTCACTTTTGTAGAATGCTGTATATATACGGTATGTAGAGAGAGGGATTATCCTTAAAATGAGTGCACTGGCGTTGACTTACATTTCGTCATTTAGGCAGGAAATACATCAGCCATGGCCGGTCCTATCATCAGGAATTGGTGGAATACCTACCAGCTGGGCAAATCTGACACCAAAGACTCCAACAGAGAGGTGGACAATGAGGACGTGACAGTGAAAAGGCAGTGTAAGCTGTTTTCATGCAAATTTACTGTATATAGTACTACCTTATTTAAAGAGACATATGCGTACTCTGTTGGTGTGACATTGTTAAAATACTCCCTTACCGTGCTCCTTGATTGATTAGACCAGCGGTTTAAAAATATCTGATGTGCCCCAAAGGTGTTCAAGCCTAATGCCAGGGCATGAAATATTAAACACGCTCCTTTATCACTGAGCTTTGTACATCAGTACAGCTCAGTATCAAATGAGCAAACCTGTTATGCGGAGATGAGCTAAGTGCACTGCCTTAATGAAAAATGTATACCTACATTCTATGGAAGTGAGCAGGAGCCTGGAAGACGAGTTCATTGATTATCTTTGTGCCTCCTAAGTATCCATAAGTCAGGCACTGCGAACCAGGCAGCTACGTATAAACTTTGACGAAGGACGCCCAGTTTTGAGTCTAAGAGCACCGCTGGATTTGGTTCAGTTCCCATCTGTCTCGTGTCCCCGTTGGCCCATAGAGTGTGAGGTCATCAGCAATGCAATCCATCACATAGGTAATGAATGCAACACTGTAATTCGGACCCACTGAAGACTCCATCAGGATGGTTAGGTTGTTCAACATCACATTTGTACTGCTTTGTTATTTTGTAGAGTGGGAACCTCCTCATCCCGAGCCTTTCTACTACCCTAAAGGCCATGAGAGGATACCCTTTCAGTCTGGGGAGGAGGGCCGACAAGTGGTCTATTGTATTGACAATGGTAACTTTAGAGCTACGCTTTATAGAAAATATGACTTTTTTTTTTGCCAAAAATGCCAAACATACACTCATTGGTCACAACATTGTGTACATCTACACCCGGGGTGTCCACACCTTTTCCAGCAAGGGCCACATAGTGTAAAATGAAAGGATGCAGGGGCAAAATAACATATTTTTCTTTAATATTTCAACTTCTGCTACTAAAATGACATTATTTTTTCTCAGACTATTAGAACGTTCTTGTAAAATTAAAGCTTTTTCTCGTTAGATTACAACTTTTTTGTGTTATTTTGACTTTATACTTGTAAAATGACTGCTGATTTTTCAATTTTTGCTTTTTTTTTTTTTCCTGTTCAATCATATTTTTAGAATGTGCCACGGGCCAATAAAAAAACAAAAAACAGCCGCATGCTGCAAATAGCTCCCGGTCCGTACATTGGACACCCCTGACTTACACAATCAATGCAGAGCTACAATCATCAAAATTGTGGAAAAAAGTAAACCATATACAGTACATACAGTATAATATATTGGCTTTTCTTTATATAAAAGTGTGCTTTTTTCTTTTTTTTAAGCCTCTTTTTCTACCCTCAGGCAATAAGTGTTCCTACTTCACGTGCTCGCGTGTTGGAGGTTCAAGGGTGTCGGAGAGAAGAGCCTCTTTCAGTGACGTCAATCAAAGACAACGCTCTCTTGAGTTCGAGTCCCGATTTGAGAGTGGGAACCTTCAGAAGGCTGTGCAAATGTGAGTGTGTCTTGAAAGCTTTTCATCCTTTTCACCTTTATCACACGCTTTTCTCTTTCAGTGCACTTGGGACCTAACCTACTGCATGTGTTGTCTCCTGCTCAGTGGTCCCTTCAACTACGAGCTCACCCTGCGCACAGACTTATACACCAACAAGCACACGCAGTGGTTTTACTTCAGAGTGAGGAACATGAAGCCAGGGGTGACCTACCGTTTCACTATTGTCAACTTCACCAAGCGGCGCAGCCTTTATTCCCAGGGCATGAGGCCGCTGCTGTACTCCGAGAGATCTGCTGAGGAGAGCGCTGTTGGCTGGCAACGCGCTGGCTCCAACATCGCGTACTACCGCAGTCAGGTAGGTGGCAGTCGGGGTGTCCAAAAGTTGTAATATTACTAGAATAAATAAAAAATATTATGGGAATAAAGTTATAATATTAGAAAAACTACATTTAAAAAAAGAAATTTGAAATTCTTGGAAAAAAAACCCCAACATTAGAAATGGAAAATACATCTGTCATTTTACAAGAATAAAGTCCAAATATTAAGAGACAAAAAGTTGTATTTAAACGAGAAAAAAAAGTTGCAATATTACGAGGGAAAATAATGTCATTTTAGTAGCATAAGTCATTATATTGTGAAAAACAAACAAAACAACAAATATAAAGTTGTAATTTTTTGAAAATTAGGTTGTGGGAAAAGAGCTATAATGTTTCGAGAATAAAATAAAAATATTATAGGAATAAACTCATAATTAACAGAGAAACAAGAAGAAAGTTGAAATAAATTAAATTAAAAATTAGAAAGAAAAAAACAACAGCAGAAATGGAAAAACCAGCAGTCATTTTACAAGAATAAAGTCAAAATATTAAGAAAAAAAGGTTTTTATTGTATTGAGAAAAAGGTTGCAATTTGATGAGAATGAACTCATAATATTATGAGGAAAAATAATGTCATTTTAATAGCATAGACTAGAAATATTAAAGAAAAAATGTGATTTTTTTAAGTCTTAATATTATGACAAACAAGCAAAACAAAAAAGTTGTCATTTTAGGAAAAGTAGGTTGGGAAAATGTTGTAATATTGCGGGAATAAAGTCAACATATTATGGGAATCAAGTCACCACATTATGAGAAGAAAATTTACCAAGATTATTTAAGAAAAACGTTGAAAGATTTTGAAAATTAAAAAAAAAAAGGGTAAACAAGAGCAAAGAGTGAAGTTGATACTCATCATAGTTTTTTTCACATGTATATCACAAATCTGAGATGCAGTTTTTCTCTGGAAACATAACGTCTTAGCATATCAACATGTGTTGCTTTAAAAAAAAATCAAAGCAGCAAAGTTGCATCCTTTCATTTTTCACAATATGACCCTCGGTGGGAAACGTTTGGATACCCCTGTGTTTAACTCTTCTAAAAGTGTATATATTTACAGATCTTCAGATTGTGGGACATTAGTATCACTGACTTCAGATTTTGATGACTGTAGTGAAAGTTCGTATTAAGCGTAGTGGTACACCATAAGTGCAAAAACAGTGTACATGTGGAATAATCATGTGACAGAGCTTCATATCTGTTTCTATTCAGAATAGGAAGGGCAACAATGAGCCGGAGAGCCTGTACTCCCTCACGTGGACTCTCCAGTTCCCGTATGAAGCTGACACCTGCTACGTGGCGCACTGTTACCCCTACACCTATTCACACCTGCAGTGCTATCTTAGGCACATTTCCTCCAACCCGACAGTAGCCACGTACTGCAAAGTGCGGGTGCTGTGCCACAGTCTTGCTGGAAATGCGGTCTACGTGCTGACTGTAACGTCACGGACGGGCGACAAGGTGAAAGACAGCAGCAAGAAAGCTGTCGTGGTGACGGCCCGAGTGCACCCTGGAGAAACCAATGGCTCCTGGATGATGGAGGGGTTCCTCGACTTCCTGCTCGGGGACTCGGCTGATGCTCAGCTTCTGCGGGACACTTTTGTTTTTAAGGTGAGAAAGCTCAGAATCTAACATCTATCTGTTCATAATTCAATGTATGGGGCAGGTGGCTGTGCCCCAAACAACAACAGCAGATCACAATGATTTTTAATGTGTGTTTTTCACAATATCTTTTTTTTTCAAATCGATACCAATAACTTTGTGTTTCTCAGGACCGATATGATACAGATAACTTTTTTATCGCTACTTTTTTCTCTTTTGTTAGTTTAGTTTGTCATAGTTTGTCATAGTTTGTGCACACATAGTTTGTGTCATAGTTTGTGCACTTCTGGAGTAAGAAGGACTTGAACAAAGCTGGATTTTACCACCTTTACAGTTTTACAGTGAATAACAACTCCTTAACATTGATTGACATCTGTGGCGCAATACACTCGTCCCTCGCCACATCGGTTCGGCTTCACTGTATGGCTTTTTGTCAGACATACAGTATGTTAATGAATAAATCATGCTGTTTTTTGGTTGAATACGGCCTATTATTAGTAAACAAAATACACATATTGAAACAGATGTACGTATTTTTTGGCCTAAATTTAGTACTGTCAAGTATAAAAATGTGCAAATGTATGAAAATACAAGGAATTAAGAAGCTGTATTCAAATTGTGAATGTAGTGTTCTACATTGGCCACAAGGTGTCAGTAACTGTTCAGTGAGACAAGCACCAGACTTGATCGCCAGAACAACAGACAGTATTTTGCACCTTTAAATGATCTCACAATAGGCTCAATAATAATGATAATGATAACATAATAATTTATAATAATAATAATCATCATCATCATAATAACAACACGGGCTGTATACAAGCTAAAACTCAACTCTGAACCTGGACGTCACTTCCTGTCCACACATCTGGAAGACATTTATTGTAACACACACGAGTGTGAGTCTTATTGATGTCTTAAATCAGGGATATCCAAAGTGCTGCCTGGGGGCCATTTGAGGCCCACGGCTGTTTTTTTATTGGCCCGCGGCACATTGTAAAAATATAATTTAACAACAAAACCTAAAAAAAACAACAACAGCAAAAATGGAAAGAACAGCTTTAAGTGAATAAAGTCAAAATATGAAGAGAAAAAGTATAAATTTTATGAGATTAAACTTGCAATAAAAGGAAAAATACTGTTCATGTTGTTTTAGTAGCATAGAGTTGAAATAATAAATAAAAAATATGCTCTTTTTTTCTAAGAAAGTTGTAACATCATAAGAAACCAACAGAACAAAATATCGATCCATCCATTTTCTATGCCACTTATCCTCATTAGAGTCGTGGGGGTATGCAGGGGGCCTATCCCAGCTGACTTCAGGCGAGAGGTGGGGTACACCCTGGACTGGTCGCCAGCCAATTGCAGGGCACATATAGACAAACAATCATTCACGCTCTTATTCATACCTATGGACAATTTCTAGTCGCCAATTAACCCAACATGCATGTTTTTGGAATGTGGGAGGAAACCAGAGTACCCGGAGAAAACCCCCTCACGCATTGGGAGAACACCACCGTGCGGCCCAAAACAAAATAAAGTTGTAATTTTTGGAAAATGAGGTTGGTGAAAAAAAATATAATATTATGGGAATAAAGTCAAAATATTATGGGAAAAAAAAACGTAAAAAAAAGAGAGGAAGAGAATTTAAAAGCACTGTAGTTGTTTTGTATGTACATAGTTAGCCTGACTCAATGGTTGGTGCGCCAACTTATTTTTCATGTTAAAATGATTGACTTTGAGACCAAGTCACGTATGTGTTGTAATGTCAAACATTCTTTCTTGGATGCTGCAGGTGGTGCCAATGCTGAACCCAGATGGTGTGGTGGTGGGCAACTACCGCTGCTCTCTGGCCGGCAGGGACCTCAACAGGAATTACAAGTCAGTGCTCAGGGATTCCTTTCCGTGTGTATGGCATACCCGAAACATGGTGGAAAAGTGAGTGCTTTATGTTACTTTTACACATTGTGGCTCAAATTTTGGATACAGCCCTGCACATGCGCATAGACAGATATATCCAATGTTGCAGCCAGTAAGTTTATATCCTCATATGGTTTATTTATTATTCTGATAAGCAATTTGTACAATGTAATGCATACTTGCATATAATCTATACTTAGGGTACATTAATTGTAGCTTTTGTCAGTCTCCTACGGGTGTTAAAAGACACAACTGTCACGTATGGTTTATTATGTATTTTCCTCAGACTGATGGACCAGACAGATGTAGTTCTCTATTGTGACTTTCATGGCCATAACCGTAAAAATAACGTCTTCATGTACGGCTGTAACAACCGAGAGGATGTTTCATCGAGGCTCCATGAGAGAGTCTTCCCGCTGATGATGAGCAAGAATGCCAGCAACAAGGTAAAACAGCATGGTCACAAAGAGATTTGTTTTTTTTTGTCTATGTACATTCTTAGTACCAGTTACATCTCCACATCTCTCCCTGTCTTTAGTTTTGCTTCAAGAGCTGTAAATTCCAGGTTCAGAAGAGCAAAGAGGGAACGGGTCGAATCGCCATGTGGAGACTCGGCATCAAAAACAGCTACACGATGGAGGCCACGTTTGGCGGCTCTACACTTGGTGGGTTTGCGCCTCCTGAATATGTTGCTTTGTACTCTATGGGTATGTTGTACAGTGGTGTGAAAAAGTATTTGCCCCCTTTGTAATTTCGCATGTTTGACACACTTAAATGTTTCGGATCACCAAACAAATTTAAATATTAGTCAATGACAACACAACTGAACACAAAATGTAGTTGTTAAATGAAACTTTTTATTATTAAAAGAGAAAAAAATATCCAAACATACATGACCCTGTGTGAAAAAGTGATTGATCCCCATGTTAAAACATAACTCAGATTAACTGAGATCTATTAGTCTGGAAAAGGTTATAAAGCCATTTCTAAAGCTTTGGGACACCAGCAAACCACATTATCCGCAAATGACGAAAACAAGGAACAGTGGGGAACTTTCCCAGGAGTGTCAGTGTCAGTGTTCATGACTCACCATAACAAAGACACTGAGCAAAAACGGCCTGCATAGCAGAGTTCCAAGATGAAAACCACTGCTGAACAAAAAGAACATTAAGGCTTGTCTCAATTTTGCCAGAAAACATATTGATGATCCCCAAGACCTTTGGGAAGATACTCTGTGGTCTGACTAGATAAAAGTGTAACTTTTTGGAACATGTGTGTCCCATCACATCTGATGGAAAAGTAACGCCTCATTTCAGAAAAGAACATCATACCGACAGTAAAATATGTTGGTGGTAGTGTGACGGCCTGCTTCAGGACCTGGAAGCCTTGCTGTGACAAATAGACCCATGAATTCTGCTGTCTACCAAAAAATCCTGAAGGAGAATGTCCGGCCATCTGTTTAGGACCTTAAAAAGGCGGTTCATGCTTGAAAATCCTCCAATGTGACTGAATTACAACAATTCAGCAAAGTTGAGTGGGCCAAAATTCCTTTCACAGCGCTGTAAGAAACTCATTGCAAGTTATCTCAAACGCTAGATTGCAGTTGTTGTTGAAAGGGTGGCCCAACCAGTTGTTAGGTATAGAGGGCAATCACTTTTTCAGACAGGGCCACGTAGGTTTGGATTTTTTTCCCTGTTAATAATAAAATGTTTCATTTAAAAACTGCATTTTGTGTTCAGTTGTGTTGTCATTGACCAATATTTAAATTTGCTTGATGATCTGAAACATTGAAGTATGGCAAACATGCAAAAAAATAAGAAATCAGGAAGGGGGCAAACACTTTTTCACACCATGTATGTGTTTGAAGTATCATTATTTCATCAGGAGACCGGAAGGGAACACATTTTACCACTCAAGACCTTAAGTCGCTGGGCTTTTACGTTTGTGACACCTTGCTTGACTATTGTGATCCAGATCCAAGTAAAGTAAGAGAGCAGCACATCTCATTATGATGAAGTTGATCCTTCCCTAAATACACACATTTTGTCTTCATAAAGTCATTTTGTAGTTTTTTCATCTTTTCAGATGACTTACTGTCTGACAGAACTGACAGCTCTGCTGAGAAAAGAAGCCAGAGAACGTCTGGGCAAAGAATCAGACACGGACTTCTCTGTCTCTGATTTGGAATCTGGGTAATATAAAATGTATTATTATATAATACATTTGTCTAAAGGCCAGTGTAATATAATATTATATTTGTTTAAATGCCAGCTTTGCAATCACCATTATACAGTATATATTTACAAAGCTCTTACATGCATGTTTGTTATTGTATTGCATGGGTGTTCAAACTGCAGCCTGGGGGCCATTTGTGGGTGTTTTTTTTATTGGCCTGCGGCACGTTCAATTGATATATTTTAACAAGAAACCCCCCTCCCCCCCCCCCCCCCCCCCAAAAAAAAAACAACAGAAAAAAATAAAAAATCAGCAATAATTTTACAGACATAAAGTCAAAATATAACAAGAGTAAAGTTGTAATTTTAGGAGAATAACTTTGTAATATTGTCAGGAATAATAGCATGATTTCAGTGGCATAAAGTTGAAATATTAAAGAAAAAAAGTTGTAATTTTTGTGAAATTGGGTTGTGGAAAAAGTTTAAAAGTATAATGTTACAAGAATAACGTCAAAATATTATGGGAATAAGGTCATAATTATGAGAAAATGTAGAAGAACAAGAAGAAAGTTGAAAAAACGAACACTTGAAATGGAAAAAAAACAGCTGTAATTTTACCAGAATAAAGTCAAATATTACAAGAAAAAAAAAATTATTTTAATGGGGAAAAAGGCGCAGTTTTACGAGAATAAACTCAAAATATTATAGGAATAATGTCATAATATTTTGAAAAGAATGTTTATGAAGATTATTTAAGAAGACAGTTAAAATATAATAATAAATATATAAATATAACAAATAAATATAATTGAAAAAAACAACAGAAAAAAATGGGAAAAACGAGCAAAACTTATAGTAGTAATAATATGCTTTTCCACCTATATGACAAAGCTGAGCTGTAGTTTTTTTTAAATATCCGTTTTAGCATATCTACATACATGTGTTGCTTTACGAAATATCAAAGTGGCAAAGTTGCATACTTTCATTTTTCACCATGTGGCCCTTGCTGGAAAAGGTTTGGACACCCCCGTACCACTTGGGTACATTACAGCTAAAGCACAAGTTGCATATGACGTTACAACAGAAAACATCAGTAAACACATTTCAATGTAAAGCAGGTCAGTTAAAACCTTCTAGATGTAGAAGAAGGTACGTTGTATTAGATGATGTTTGGTGAGACTGCATGCTGTGATTGATACTGTATGTTCTCTTCGCTTTAAATGTGACTTCTTTTTTGCTTTTGCAGCACCAGCGGTTCTGATAGTTCTGATTCTGATGGACTTCCAGCTCATTTGCTCCAGCAGGCACACACTGTTCATGCGGAGGTATACTGTATGTGTGGTAAAATTACATGCAATAGATTTCATTTTCTCATATGTTGCTTCTGTCTTTCAAAGCAAACTCCTGTGAAGAATAAACAGAAATTGAGTCACAAAAAAAGAAACAGGCTGAAGTCTAACATGCAACCAAAGGTTCTCCCTGGAAGCAGTCTTCAACATATTGTAAGAGACTAAAGTTGTGCCACAAGTAACTGGCTATATATATAGACAGATGTACAACATGTCTAATGAGCTACTGGATTCTGCAGGAGGCTGACCTTCAGCATGAGGAGAATGCAGGTAAAGAGAGCATTAAGGAAAGCCTGCCGGGAAGACACAGGAGAAAATGGCAGGTATGGTCTTGAATAGAAGGTCATGTGAGGAGACTTCCTGCAATTGATTTCAACCCTCTGTCGGTCAAGTTAAATACTCCAGTCAGGAAGATTGTGATCCCTGCAGCAAATACTAATCATGGAGACATCAGTCATGTGACCCTGTGGCAAGGCTGTGAGCCTGTCAAGGTAATGAAGCTCATTGCTATCACCTTAAAACAATGCCTTTGATATACGTAGCTAACCCTGGGGTGTCCAACTTGTTTGTTGTTGTTGTTTGATATTTTACAAGGCAACATGTGTAGATATTCTAAGATGCTATATGCAGTATATTTCAAGAAAAAACTGCATCTCAGCTTTGTGGCACAGGTGAAAAAGCCTATTATTAGTATCAATTCCACTCTTTGCTCTTTTTTTCCCATTTTGGCTGTTTGTTTATTTTTAATTTTCCAAATATTTCAACTTTCTTTTTAAATTATCCTTGTAAATTTCCTTTTTGTAATATTATGACTTTATTCCCATAATATATTGACTTTATTCCCACAATATTACAACTTTTAAAAAGTAACATATTTTTCCTGCAATATTTCAATTCAATGCTACTCAAAATGACATTATTTTTACTCATAGTATTACAAATTTATTCTCATAAAATTACGGCTGTTTTTTTCCATTTCTGCTGTAGTTTTTTTTATTTTATTTTCATCATCATAATGACTTAAAAAAAAAATACAATATTTCAACTCTATGCTACTAAAAATGACATTATTCTTCCTCATAATATTACAAATTTATTCTCACAAAATTGCTACCTTTTTCTTGTTAGGCTACGACTCTTTTCTCTTAATATTTTGACTTTATTGTCGTAAAATTACAGCTGTTTTTTCCACTCTGTTGTTGTTGTTTTTTTTTTTTTTTTAATTTCCAACTATTTCAATTTTCTTCTGGTAAATGTTCTTCTTGTTATTATGACTTTATTCCCATAATATTTTTATTTTATTCTCATAACATTATAGTTTTTCCGTAAACTAGTTTTCCAAAAATTACAACTTTATTTGTTGTTTTGGTTGTTTGTCATAACATTACGACTTTTTTTTTAAATGTCTGTTTTCTTTAATATTTCAACTTTATGCTACCAAAATTATTTTTTATTTTATTTATATTTTTTGAATTTATTCAGTTATTTTTCCTCAAAATATTAGTTATTCTCGTAAATTATGACTTATTCTCATTAGAGTACAACTTTTTTCTTAATATTTTGACTTTCATTCATTCATGAAAAAAATTAATGAATTTTTGTCCTATTAAATTATAATTTTAGAAGGTGCCACAGGCCGCAAATGGCCACGCTTTGGACACCCTTGTTTTAAACTAAAAAAAGAAAACACAGAATAACTCGTCTGTGATCATGTTATTGTTTTGACATCACAATGCCTTCCTTTGTGTGATTATAATTAAGATTAATTTGAACCTCGCTGCTGTTTTTGCCATCCCCACTGACACATTATACTGAAGTGTGTGTTGACATACCCGCAGTGCTGTGCAAAAGAAACTCATTAGATTTGTTGTTTTAACAATGCTACAGTATATGGGCCTTGTATACAGAAAGTACATTAAAATACAGACCCTGCCAATGCCAAACTGTTAATAAAATTAAAATGTACACCGAAATGAATTGGCCTTATATGCCACCCCTCTACAAATACTTTGTGGAAATGTTTTATATGTATTTTTTGTCTAATCCTAATACCTGTTTGTTTTTGTCCTGCCTTGTTTTAGGATGATTGTGGACAAGACACCAGCACAGCAGCAGACATGCAGAGATCATGTCCAAACATCAACACCATTGTAACTCTTTCGCCTCACAGAGGTTGTGCATTTTGTATTGAATGCTTTTACCTGTTGCTTTTTGACTTCTACCTAAAGAAAAGCTTTGGTTGCCACTTGAAATTCTGAGTGCATCACATAGACAACCTCCTTCTCAGGAATGTCGGAATACGCTATGAATGAAGGCATGTTGGAATACCGTTGGCATTGAAGTGTGTGTGTAATGTTGGCTTCCAACAGTCCAACAAAGAAACGCAGCGCAGTGGAGATACTCATCACAGCTGCTGCACCTCAGTGCTGTGCTTCCACATCGTCCAAAATTCATGCGTCCAATCCAGCATCAGCACCAGCAACAGCAGCATTTCCAGCAGTATAGTCAGCGGCAGCAGAATCTCCAGCGGCAGCAGCATCTCCAGCAGTACAGCCAGCGGCAGCAGCATCTCCAGCAGTACAGCCAGCGGCAGCAGCATCTCCAGCAGTACAGCCAGCGGCAGCAGCATCTCCAGCAGCTAAGTCAGCAGCTAAGTCAGCAGCAGCAGCAGACTTGCTTCTCTAGTGAGTGCTGTGTCTTCTCGCATTTGGTTTACAGTAATTTGGAGTAATGCCACACAGGATTGAAAGTAAATTGTGCGTCTTGTGTCACTCTTTTAGGGCTATCATCATTCAATGCAGCAACTGACCGGTAAAATCCAGTCTTTGACTTTCAGTTATTGTTTTAGTTCATGTAGATTATTCACATTTTCCTTATCTTTTCTGTCTTTGTCGTCCTTGTTTGACATTGATCCCGCAAGGCGCCTGCTATCAAACATCACCATTGATCACATCCCTGGCTGCCCTGGTTACAAAGGGACAAATTCCTTTATTGGGCCAAATCGTTACTATGTCCATGAGGATTTTCCCAGTGGAAATGCAGACCTATCCAACACCAAATGGCTGGATAAGAGAAAGGAAGGAGATGTTGCTCAAGGTTGGTCATTTATCAGTTCCAAAAGGTCAGACAGAAACGTATGAAAACTGGGGCAATTTTGAAATAGTGTAAATCCAATTAATCTGTTCCAGACAACTAAAAATATTAAGAAAAAAAGAGAATAATTAGTTTTACATGCAAAAAACAATGTCAAATAATTATAAATGACAAATACAGACATGGAAAAAATGATTAGACCACCCTTGTTTCTTCAGTTTATTGATCCATTTTAATGTCTGGTACAACTAAAGGTACATTTGTTTGGACCAATATGATGATGATAACAAATATAGCTCATAAGAGTTTAATTTAAGAGCTGATATCTAGCAACTTCCATGGTTTTTTTGATAATAACCAAAGTCACTTTTGTTGTCATTGTTATATTTGTCCAGACAAAGGTACCTTTAGTTGTATCAGGCATTAAAATTAACAACAAACTGAAGAAACAAGGGGGGGTGTAATCATTTTTTTAATGACTGTAGATGGAACTTGCAGACTTTCCGTACATCCTGGCAAGATTGAATTCACCTTTTTTTAAATCTCGTAACTTTCTTTGGCCGCATGGCGGGTTATTTAGCAGTGATTCAGCAACGTGTAGGGTGCTTTGTTGGGGCGCTCAATTTCGTGGAACAATACGGTACGTAGCAAACTGACTAGTTTGTTGTGTGCAATATATTTTTAAAAAGCGGCTAAATTTTGTCCAATTTTCAACAAAAACTGAGGTGTACGAAAACCAAGGTCTGACTGTACAGCAGTAAAAAGTGACACCTTGCATCATGAATAAATAAATACAGAATGTATGATACACAATACCATAAATAATTAGAAGTGAATGAATTCAAGTTAAATGATATTAGACACAGTGGTTTTCATCTAATAATAAACTCGTATTAGTACATTGTTCAACTCTTTTACTCAAACCGGTCCATGATTTGACTCTATGGAGCTCGTTTCCCCAACTGAAAGAAAAAAAACACTCAATCGTAAGTCATAATTATGAGGTAAGAAAGTCATAATTATGGGATAAAAAGTCTACATTACGAGATAAAAAGTCATTAAGAAAAACTGAAAGAAAAAAATGAACTCAATGATAAATCGCAATTACGAGATAAAAACTCCAAATTATGAGCTAAAAAGTCGGAATTACAAGATAAAAAGTCATTATGAGATTGGAAAGTCATAAAGTAAAACTGAAAGAAAAAGGAACTCAATGGTAAATCGCAATTACTACATAAAAAGTCAAAATTATGAGCTAAAAAGTAAACATTATGAGATAAAATGTCAATATGAGATTGGAAAGTCATAAAGAAAAACTGAAAGAAAAAAATAAACTCAATAGTAAGTCATAATTATGAGCTAAAAAGTCAAAATTATGAGCTAAAAAGTCAAAATCACGAGATAAAATGTCAATATGAGATTGGAAAGTCAAAGAAAAACTGAAAGAAAAAAATGAACTCAATGGTAAGTCATAATTAGGAGATAAAAAGTCAAAATTATGCGCTAAAAAGTCGAAATTATGAGATAAAATGTCAATATGAGATTGGAAAGTCATAAAGTAAAACTGAAAGAAAAAATGAACTCAATGGTAAATCGCAATTACTAGATAAAAAGTCAAAATGATGAGCTAAAAAGTAAAAATTATGAGATAAAATGTCATTATGGGATTGGAAAGTCATGAAGAAAAACTGAAAGAAAAAAATGAACTCGATGGTAAGTCATAATTACAAGATAAAAAGTCAAAATTATGAGCTAAAAAGTCAAAATCACGAGATAAAATGTCATTATGAGATTGGAAAGTCATAAAGAAAAACTGAAAGAAAAAAATGAACTCGATAGTAAGTCATAATTATGAGATAAAAAGTCAATATTATGAGATAAAGTAATAATTATGAGATGCAGTAAAAACTGCGCATGTATTTCCTTCTTCACTGGAGCCTTCTTCACATGGCCCTTGGCACAGGTGCAGTTTGTATCTCTATAGTTTGACTTTTTTTCCTCATAATTTAGATTTTTCATCTTTTTCATCTTTTGTGCATCATTTGACCTGTTTGAATGTCAATATTTGTGAATTGAGGAATAGTAGGTTTTAATGACGTGAATTTATCTTTTCTTTTATTCAGTTGGATTGCTGAAACATATTCCATTTCAAGAGCGGAATCGTGGAGATGTCATCTTGGAACTCTCTCAGAGAAAACCTGCTTCCCACTCGAACGTGTTAGTGCCTGTACTGAGGTGCACAGACCTGCGAGGCAACAGGTACGCTTCTCTTTTATTGTGGTTTCCTGCCATAATTTGGGTCACCTTGATTATCTCCATAAGCAATTTAATGCAAACAAGCATTAATGTGAAATAGGCTGTTCATCAGCTGATCAAAAGTTTAAGACCGTAGCTCAAAAAACCCTAAAACCACCCCCTAAAATAAAAATAAAGTTGAAGGCGTTGAAGGAGATGAGGCCTTTGAAGACCTTTTTTCTTCTTAAAAGCCTTCTCTGGCAGATGGCGTCTCATGGTTATTGGCCTGCACTCGGCACCAGTAACAACCTTCATATGGGCCGACGATGGTCCCGTGGCTCGACGGACAGCCGATTGGATCCTCCGGCTCAGGGCCGGTGATATTTTTGTGGGTCTACCACTTGACTTTTTTGTTCCATAACCCAAATAAGATTCAAATGACTGTCTTATTGCATCCAACCTCAGCAGCAATGGCGTGCCGCAAGAGGCCTTGCTCATGCAGCTCAACAATCCCACCGCGTTCAAAAAGAGAACGCTGGTTTGCCTTTGCCATCAAGAGATCATGACAGTGTAAATACCTGCCACTCAATCACATTCAATCCACATTCTTGCCAAGATTTTGGCTTTTGAAGGCTGTGCTTTTAAAACTTTTTTGATCAGCTGATGAACAGCCTATTTCACTTTAATCCTTGTTTGCAATAAATTGCTTCCTCAAAACATTTTTGCCTCACTCCCATTTCTTCTGTTTGCATTTTGAAACTCTACTTAGAACCTCCTGAAGATCCAACAGTGCAAAATGTAAATTCTTGCCATTTTTCAACTGGTCTTAACATTTTAATCATGAGTGCATCTGAAGTAATGAATAGATTTTATGTAGAGAATACTGTATAACAGGGCCATTAGGAAATGAACAGTGGCCATTCAGTGGTCTGTATCTTAGGTTTTTTACTGTATAAGCCAATGTTTGTAAGACAATGATCATAACAGAACAAGCATTTGTATGTTTTCTCATTTCTCCCCAGTCTTTGTGATGCGACTTTAGAAGACAAAGCAACAAAAGGTGTTTTACCCCCTGTGACAAAGTCGCCCTCGTCCACAGAGTGGCACGATTCTGACTCCCTCACTCGAGAATCGAATGTCTAAAAAGGTATCCTTTCAGAGTATACAGTTGCCAGAAGAATATCCCAATTGTACATTGTTTTCTGGGATAATGGACATTCACATAAAGTAAAATGTGTGAGCATGTAGAATAACCGGAGGATCCCACTCACTGACACCAATGTGTTTGGTGCTAATTCAAAGAGTAATAAAACCCACTGGGTCTAATATGACACAATAATGAGGCTCTTCTTGTTGCAGTGTGAATACATACTGTTTTAATGTTTTGTACAAACAACAGTACAATCTCAAATGAAATATGCTGGCAAAAATACAAAAATAAATATTTTTCTGTTTTACTTTTTACAAAACAAAAGTGACACATTGTGCCTACAACAGGAGTGTCCGAACGTTTTCAAGCGAGGGCCACTTTGATATTTTGTCAAACAACGGGTTGCACATATTTCAAGAAAAAAAGTCCACCTCAGCTTTGTGATGTAGGTTAAAAACCAAACTTCGCTCTTTGCTCCCTCTTTGTGTGTGTTTTTTTTTTTATTTTCCAAATATTTCAAATTTATTGTTCAATAATCTTTTTTCTTTTTGTAATACGTTTACTTTACTCCCATAATATAACTTTTCCTAAAATTACAACTTTTTTGTTGACTTAAAAAAAAAAAAATATTCTTTAGTATTTCCACTATGCTACAAAATAGAAAAACTATTTTTCCTCATAATATTATAAGTGCATTCTCGTAAAATTAGGACTCTCTCGTTAGAATACGACATTTTTCTCTTAATATTTTATTAATATTTTAATATTAATATTTTGACTTTATTATTGTAGGATTACGGCTGTTTCTTCCATTTCTGCTGTTTTTTTTAATTCAATTTTCCAACTATTTCAACATTGTTCGTGTAGATTTTCTTCTCAGACTTGTTCTGACTTATTCTCATATTTCAACTTTATTCATGTGACATAACATTTTTCCGCAACCTACAGTAATTATCCAACTTTGTTGTTTTGTTTTTCATTCAAGAAAACGTCTTTAATATTTCAACTTTATGCTCCTAAAAGGATGTTATTTTTCCTCATCATACTGCAACGTTATTCTTGTCAAATTAAATGTTTTTCGTTAGATTACAAATTTTTGTCTTCATATTTTTGACTCTATTCTTGTAAAATTACAGCCGATTTTTTTAAATTTTTGCTGTATTTTTTTTTTTTTTTTATTCTTGTTAAATTCTATTTTTAGAATGTGCTGTGGGCCAATAAAAAAAATAGCTGCGGGCCGCAAATGGATGAAATTGCTGCGCCCTGAGTTTGACACATATGTTCTACAAAAATGATATTTTTCCTCATAAACGACGCTATTCTTGTAAAAATACGACTTGTTCTCGTTAGATTACAACTTTTTTCCTCTTCATTTTTAAAACTTACTGCTGATTTTTCCATTTTTGCTGTTTTTCTTCTTGTATATTTTTTAGAATGCACCGCAGGCCAATAAAAAAACAGCTGTGGGCTGCAAATGGCCCCTGGGCCGCACTTTGGACACCCCTGGCCTAGCGTCTTGGCAGCATGAAGTGCTGTGACAGGAAGTTGATAAGCGGATGTTTCAGTCAAACTGACGGAGATGGAATTGACTTTCTGTGTGTCTGACCAAGTCCCGTAAAGCCACAAAACCAACGATGGCCTAGCAGGGGAAAAAAAGACAAAGAAATCACTTGTCACACTCAACGGAAAAGACCAAAATCTCGATGTCCATGATTACAAGCAGCAGCATACCTGAGTGAGGATGAAAAGAGCCAGAACGATGTGAACGCCTCTTTCCAGAGGCTGTATGAGGATGCCTTCGTTGAAGAGCTGAAAGAGGATTTGCGGCAACTGCAGCAGGATGCTCAGCAGCCAAAATCCAGCCAACTCTGCCACCTTCCACAAAGCAGAGTAATAGCATCAACATTGTGCATCAGCGTTTCTGTTGTTGCGGTACATTTGCGTGAGTGCTGTGCCTTCATTCAACATGATGCCATACCTTTTCATGCAGGTTCCCCACATAACCAAGATAGAGTCTAATGGCCTCAATCAAAGTCATCAGGATGAGGACCGTCACCAGGATGAACTTGTAGTAGTCAGGCAAAGCAGAGTACTAGTAGGGTAAAAATGACAGATAAAGGAATATTCTAGATGATGTCATCTAAATCGAATAATATTACAAGGAGTTGGCGATACTGCAAATGTTGGTATCGATCCAGTACCAAGTAAATGCGCCAGTACAAATACCAGTACTTTTTTTACTTGACGTTTTTCAGGCTCATTGAATGATGTTGTGAAATTGCCTTTAATTTGTTCACTCTGATTTTAATTCTAAATAAAAGACAAAGAATATTTGATCATCAAATGTGTGAACAATTCAATCTATAAATGGACCAATGTAACAATATAAACAAAATAATTCAATTACTCCCTTTAGTGCATACAATTGTCGAAAGTGCGGTCTGGGGGCAAATAGTGTGACCCGTGGCATGTTGTAGAAATAAAACGAAACACTAAAAAAACAGCAAAAATCAAGCAAAATGTCACAATGTTAAAAAAAAAAAAAAGCTGAACTGTGGATACTAATAATGGATAGCCCAAACCTTTGGCTTTAAATATATGCAAATGTTATTTTTAAGCCCTTTTTACAAAATAAAATATAGAAGTATCAAATTGGCCCCGGCAGCCATTACTTTTTCTGTATGCAGACCTCTGTGGAAAAAGTTTGGACATCCCTGGTTTAAACAAAATAAAATCAATACTGCACATTAGATACCTGGTTTTACACAATATAGTAGCAAATATAGCAATATTAACAATGTAACAACATTAACATAAAAAACGCGGATGTTTGTGAAAATAAACGTAGACGAGAACAGAAAAATATTAAAGACCTGGTATCGATTCGATACTATCACTGTTGGGATCGATCCGCCCACACCTAAGCCACAAAGATTGTACTACAAGAAGATGTTGACGTAGGACACATTTACTGCTTCTGTTGATTTGAAAGATAATGCAGAGAGTGGCAATATTAGAAACAGGGCTCAATGATGATAAAGTGTTGTTTACTTTGAGGTGCAACATGACAGTCTCGCTGATCCACCACAGGGGGAAGAACCACATGTTAAAGAACAGAGACATCTGGAGGGGCAGGCTGGACAGAACGCGCCGGTCTGAAAAACAAGAGAACAGACACGAAGTGTTGAGGTGTGTGGTGTATTTTTTAAACACATAAAGCTACAGGAAGCACTCCAAACATACAGCATTCCCCGCGGTTAGCTAGCACAGCAGCCGTGCTAGCTCGCTGCTATACTAGCTGCATGTTGATGTTACCGTGCGCTGAAGACGTGCTTCGCTCCTTCGACGGAGGCTGATTCTGGTCCACAAAGACATTACGAGAAAAGTCTTCCAAGCGTCTTCGGAGAGTTTCTGGTAAGTCCATCGTTTAAACTGCGATGTAAGGCAAACAAAAAGGAGACGAGACCCTCGCACCCTTACTTCCTGCTCTCACATAGCTGCTGTCGTCTCCATAGCAACCAGGAAACTTTTTTTATGGACATACTTTACATGTATCTTTAATAAGTAGGGGTAAAAACGCATTTGTTTGGAAAGACTCGCATTTATAAAAATTCTGACTCACAAATACCGGGGTGGCCACGGCTTGGGGACAATTTTTCACAAACGCGGCGCCGCGTGGCGCAGAACATTAGTTATTTAGCTCAATTAGTCACTTTTATGCTTGAAAATGCTTAAGTAAGGCCAAAAATACTTTGAATTTGCTTACACGTGTGCAAATTTTTAGAAAGAAACACTGACGCAGCAATTCAGCTTATAGTCTTTTTAGTGAACTTTGAAACGTCCGTCACAATTGTTTACATTTCTAGTCGTGCAGCCGGCTTGAATGTAACTCTGGCGCCCTCTTGTGGGCTAAATAAAACACTGGCGGTTTACGATCAAAGACATGGTCAATGTGGAAATCCCATAACATCCCGTGTTCTAAAACATCACATTACAACGTGCATATTTTTGACAAAAATAGGCCGGGAAACAGCGATGATTTATTAATTTAATACATTTAGAAAAGCCGTAAGAGTGAAGCCACGAAAATCGAATAACTATGTGGCGAAGAACGACCGTACAGCAAATTTTGGTATCAACCCGATATCAACTAAATTCTGGGACAGTACAGTGTAGCCGATAATGATACCGAGCCTTTTTGTTTGAAAATGTTGAAGATCAAATGCCTTTAGTTTGTTGCTCGTGATTATACTCAGAATAAAACACCAGACAAAAATTTTAGGCAAACGAAAAAAAAGTGAACAATGCAGTACTGTATTTCACAAAAGTGTGTACACCCTCACATTTCTGGAATATTTTATTTATCTTTTCACAGGACAACACAGCCATTAAAGTGAATACACCTGTTAGAGAAATGTGTTATATTTGCTCTTATAAAATGATTCCTTATGGTGAATGCAATGTACTGTATTGTCATATGATGTCAGCATATGATGGTATGGTCTAACAGAGATGTCCTCCATACGCTCGACTCCTGATTCAGGTAGCCTCGGGTGTCTGCGCATGCACCCCTCCCCTCACATACGTGGTTTGCTATATTAACTAACATTTCAGCATGAAAGGTCAGACATTCTCTCTATAGACGTCTTTGCGCTCAGCTTCTTTAGCATGGCAGTGGTTGTCTTGGAGGTGCGTTTGGGCTGGTTGTAATCTTGGAATACTATCCCGCTGCCCAGTTTCCCAAGGGAGGGGATCATACTCTACTTCGGTATGTCACAGCACAAAAGTTGCACATTCAAGGCCTCCTGCAGACAGAAAATGAAAATTTGGACTGGCTTTTGGAGGGTTGCCAAGCACCGCCACAGTGCCTTAAAGCAAGTATCATCACCCTCAATGCGACTCAAGTGACATTTTTCTTGATAATATTACAAATTTATTCTTGTAAAATTGTAACTTTTTCTCGTTAAATACGACTTTTTTCACAAAATCACAGCAGTTTTCCATTTCTGTTTTGTTTTTTTTAAATATTACAACTATTTCAACTTTCTTCTTGTACATTTTCTTCTTGTAATTATGACTTTATTATCATAATATTTTGACTTTATTTTCATAATATTATAAATTTTTCAACCTCATTTTCATAAAGACAACTTTCTATTTTGTTTGTTTCTCATAATTTTCCAAATTAAATATTTATCTTATATTTATCTTTAATATTTCAACTGGATGCTACTAAAATGAAGTTACTTTTACTCCTAATATTACATTATCCTTGTAAAATTGTTCTCATTCGATTCCAACTTATTTTGTTAATATTACAACATTCTTCTTGTCAAATTTCTTCTCGTAATTATGACTTCATTTTTTAATTCATTATTTTTTTGTTTAATATTTTGACTTTGTTCTTGTAAGATTACTTTTTCCGCAACCAAATGACAACTTTATTAGTTGTTTTGTTTGTTTTTCATAAGATGATGGCTTCCAAATAAGATCTTTCTTTAATATTTCAACTGTATGCTACTAAAATGGTGTTGTTTTTTTTTACTTTATTCTTGTAAAATTGCTGTTGAGTTTTCTATTTTTGCTTTTTTTGTTTTCTTGTTCAAGTATGCTTTTAGAATGTGCCGGAGGTCAATTTAAAAAAAAAAAAAAAAACAGCCGCGGGCCGCACTTTGGACATCCCTGCTCTATAAACAATTCACCATACGTAGCCCATGTGGCTAAATACATTCAGTTGTCATGACAAAAAGCAAACAATTTGACACAGAAGTCAGCAGCGCCAGCGCCACAGAATGTCCAGATGGCGTCTAAAGCGCGTCATGTGACAGGTTGTAGGAGTTGTTTGTGTAGGAGTGCTCCATGGAGTCGTAGTACCGCAGGCGTGCTTTGTACTGCAGCAGCTTCTCAGTTAGCGGGCTGATAGGCAGCGCTTTACCCTGCACGCTCAAATCCATGTATCTGGGAGAGGAAGACCACACAGGTTTGAAAACTGGGAATATGCAGTACCGCGCAGAAGTCTTAGGACACCAGGTGTACTGTTTAAATCAGGAGTGTCCAAACTTTTGTCCAGCGAGGGACGCGGACGCCATTTTCCTATGTTTTAATTTGTAAAAATGTAATTTCTCTCATTTAGTATGTATTGTGTAAAACAAAGACAGGAACAACATCAAATTAAAAGCACAAAGTGAATACAGACCCACCATCCACCACTATAAGCTTGGAGTTTGTTTTTCAGAGAGAAGATTATAGCGCCGCTGCTCGATGTGTGCGGTAACAGGCAGTGTGCTAGCATGAATTAACTTGAAGCTGTGCACACGACAAATATATACACATTAGCACTCGATGACGTCATCAAACTTTACCTTTATGCATGCCCACAGAGTATCAGCATTTGGGAGCAAATATGAAGTTAAAGAAAAACAATAAAATACAGTATAGTTGACAATCTGTGCAGAGTGGGAGAAAGCTAGCGTACGTACGATGGTGCGTTCAAGGACAGTCAAACTAAGTGGGACACTCGCAACAAACATGCAAAAACTTCTCACTACATTATTTTTGGAATAAAATAATGGTCCATATTTCCAAATTGATATGCATTTACTTAAAATTGTATTTAGTTATTTACAAAAGTATTTTTTTTGTGCGTGTATTTTTTTTTTTATCATTACGCCTGAAAGGTTTCCTCGGCCCAGTTCGGCCCCGCCCACGGACCGGTACTGGGCCACGGCCCGGTGGTTGGGGACCTCTGTTATAGGTGACAAAGCCTATTTTTAATTATTAGTATCAACATGGCAGTTTTTACAGTTTTTACAACTTTTTGATCTTTTTTTTCCCCAATTTTGCTCTTGCTTTTAAAAAAAAAAAAAATTCTATTAAGTGATGTGGACCAGTACAAAACAAGCTGTGGTGCTAGTTTAGAAAACCTGTTTATGATCTTCTAAATACAATTTTAAACACCATTGGAGCCTTCTAGACACGAATTAACACCCCTATAGTCACCTTTATGCTCGTATTACCGTATCTAGTAGATGGGAGAAAAATAAGTAGGACGCCCCCTCGCCGCAGGCAGAGATGAACGTTGCCAGGTGCTAGGCTTGTGCTGGTAAATTGGTGTCTGATGTTACTAGTGACATCTAGTGGCCAGTGTGGAAAACTACATTTAATCAGCATCTTTTAACGCTTTCGATGATAGAAAAGGCTTAATTTGGGCCAAAAAAGATATAAAAATTGCTTAAATATGCATTTTTGACTAATAATAGTCAACCACAAAACAGCGATCATTTATTAATTAATTATTTTTTTATGGAAAATCGATCGATGTTCGAGCTGCAAAGTGGCGAGGGGCGACTCTTGTTGCCTGATGTCAGCTAATTAAGCCCAGCGTGAAGATGTACGTTTTCATATTTGGTGCAGACAATATGAAGCAATGCATACAAACATAATGCATAGTACGGTACCTGTGCGATACAGTCCAGTAAATAAACGTATTTATCAACATCAGCGTGGCCATGAGGAAGAAGAATCTCTCCAGGTTCCCGTCATGCAGCACGTTTGGGTAGAAGTTACCTGCGAATGGCGCATCGTGCCGTATGAAATAACCCACTTGAAATGACGCCGTATGTGAAGAGTACAGCATGGCGTCCTTACCTCCGGACATGAGGTAGAGCAGCTGAATGCACAGGGCTCCTAGGAAGCAGCCCCCCCCATAGGAGAGCGTGAGGAAGTGCAAGGAGATTCCTCGGATGTGGCCAGGGGTCAGCTGGAAAGATATGAGGGAACCTGGCATGGATATAGGCATACAGCACATATATTCATGCATATTAGAGCGTATCAGACTGCAATAGGCGTCCTGAATTAGCAACGCAACACTCACTGTACATTCTATGTGTTTGTAGTTTGCCATTAAACCAACAATTAAAGCAATTTATTTCCATTTTATTCCCATAATCTTTTGACGTTATTCGCATAATAATGTAACCGTCTCCAACCTATTTTTTTTCCAAAACATAAGTTTATTTTGTTTTCTATGTTTGTCATATTACGACTTTTTTTTTTACATTTTTAAAAAAATATTTAAATTCTATACGACATAAATGATATTATTTTCCCTTGTAACATTTTGACTTTATTCTGATAAAATTACAGCTGATTTCTTGGTTGTTGTTAGTTGTTTTTTTTTTTTATTTTCCAAGTATTTCAACTTTTTTTTCCTAGTAAATTTTCTTCGCACATCTGCACTTTTACAGGTTTTAGATACTTTTGGTAAACTTAACTCCCTGATGGCTTTAAGCGTCATGCTGGATGTTGAGTTGTCAGGCCGGGCTTTTAGCTCGAAGGCTAGCGCTCTCGACTGTCATTCTGCGGACGTAGGTTTGAGGCCAGAGCAAAACGCGGGGCTTGCTTACAGATACAGCACATGTTATTATTTTTACACTTCTTATTACCGGGCTCAAAACGCTTCATCTGCTTGTCACTCACATGCCGGAGTGACCAGAGCCTCGGCCAGTCCAAGTAGGATGTACTGCGGAGCCAGCTGGAAACATGGCATGGATGACACTTGCAGAACCTTCCCGGACAGAGTTTGCTCTACCAGGGGGAAAGACTTCCGGTGCAGCTCAGACAAACCTGCCACCAGGACGGAGAGAGCTGCACATGCATGTCCAAGAGCTGCAAGGGGAGGATAGATAGGGTGGGGTGATGAGATAGGGGGCTGCAGAATGGGCGTTGCAAGACAGTCATTTCAAGAGAGAGAGAGAACAAACAGACGTATTTAGATGAAAATGTCCAAACAATATGTTGCATCACTCGATATGGAAATACTCACCAACGACTCTGGTGGGCGCCGGTGGCGTTTTTGCAAAGGAGAGCGAGAAGGTCGTGACGCACTCCATCAGCGGGGCCAACATCAGCAGAGGTAAAATGCTGATCACGTTCATGGTCCCGATCGGCAACAGGACGTCATTGAGGTGAAGGTTGGAGTTCATGGTTTGGATGTAATACCCGGATGGGATCTGGAGGGAAAAACGGTGAGTAGAATTAAAAAAAAAAAAAAAAAAAAAAAAAAAAAGTGACTCAGCACATTACAACAGGGGTGTCCAAACTTTTTCCACCAAGAACCATATACTGAAAAATCAAAGGACGCGGTGTAAAACACATTGAAACCCATCCATCCATCCATCCATCCATCCATCTTCTGTGCCGCTTATCCTCACTAGGGTCGCGGGTATGCTGGAGCCTATTCCAGCTGACTTCGGGGCGAGAGGCAGAGTACACCCTGGACTGGTCACCAGCCAATCGCAGGGCACATATAGACAAACAACCATTCACACTCACATTCATACCTATGGACAATTTAGAGTCACCAATTAACCTAACATTCATGGTTTTCGAAATGTGGGAGGAAACCGGAGTACCCGGAGGAAACCCATGCCCGCACGGGGGGAACATGCAAACTCCACACAGAGATGCTCAAGGGAGATTCGAACTGGCAACAAATACAGCATTCACAAGTTGAATGGTGGTTTCAGCGGCGTATATTTGGATTTTAGTTCATTTCGCCCTTTTTATGATTGAAAATTGTACTTAACTTAATTTGGGCAAAAATGACGTGTGAATTGCTTAAATATGCGTATTTTTTTTACTCATAATAGGCCGTAGTCAGCCACGATACACCGATCATTTATTGATGAATTAATTTTGATATAGAGATGTTTGAACCGCGATGTGGCTGTACGCTTTTTTGCTTGTTTTTCCTTTTTTTAATTATTTAAAAATAAATTCCAGCTTTCTTGTACATTTTTTCCTTGTAATATCATGTCTTTATTGTAACATTAGATCTTTTACCCAACCTAACATTGTAACTTTATTCCTTGTTTTGCTCGGTTCTCATAATATTATGACTTTTTTTAAAAATGACATTCATTTCATTTTTAATATTTCACCTTCATGGTATTTTTTTCTCTTAATATTATGACTTTTCTCTCTTCATATTTTGCCTTTATTTTTTGTAAAATTAATGCTTTTTCAATTTTTCCATTTTTTTTCAATTCATTTTTTTTATTTTTCTTGTTTAATTGTATTTTTAGAATGTGCCGAGAGCCAATAAAAAAACAGCCGCAAGTCCTGAATGGCGCCTGGGCCGTACTTTGGACACCCCTGCATCAGCATATCCTCGAAGAGACTTGCCTGAGTGAGGCAGGCTCTGTACAACAGCTGAAGTCCATAAAGAGGGAAGAGCTTGGCCAGGACTTTGACGTTCTCTACGTGAGTCTCACTGTACCGGCCGCCGTTGTTCTCCTTGGCCCGATCCAGCCACGATGGCACATCTCCACTAAGGTGCCGATAGTGAAGGCAGCACATCTTGAGAGAGTTCAAGAAAACCCCAAGGGTGGTCAACAGGGATCCGCCTTTGACAAGAACAAGAAGACATTGGGTCTCAATCATCCATCGTTTGTTGAATAAATGACATCTTCCAGAAGAGTTGCATATATACTCAACGACAAACAACCAAGATGTTTGATGAAAATAGGGAAAACAACGTAAAAGTGGGCATACCTCAAATTATATGTAAGTCAGAGATGTCCAAAGTGCAGCCGGCCGCGGCTGTTTTTTTATTGGCTCGCGACACAATCAAAATGAAAATAAAAAATCCCAACAACAGCAAAAATGGAAAAATCAGCAGTCATTTTACAAGCTTAGTGAAAATATTAAGAAAAAAAGTTTCAATGTATGATAATAACTTTATTTTTATTATGTGGAAAAATAACATCATTTTATTAGGATGAGGTTAAGTGAATATTAAAGAAAAAAATGTTGTAATTTATGGAAAATTAGGTTGGGGGAAAAGCTCTAATACGGGAATAAAGTCACAATATTACAAAAAGAAAATTTCCAAGAATAAAGGTAAAATAGGTAAAAAAAAAATGCTGAAATGGATAAAACAGCTGTAATTTTACAAGAATAAAGTCAAAATGTCAAGAGAAAAAAGTTGTGATTTTTACAAGAATCTCATTTTAGTAGCATAGAAGAAAAAAGTGTACGTCATAATATGAGAAATACACAAAACAAAATAAAGTTGTCATTTTTGGAAAATGAGGTTGGGGAAAAATGTAAAATATTACAGGAATAAAGTCATAATATTGTGAAGAAAATTTGAAGAAAATGAAGAGGAAAGGTAAAATAGTTGGGAAATTAAATGTAGGAAAACAGCAGAAATAGATAAAACAGCTCTAGTTTTACAAGAATAAAGTCAAAATACTGAGAGAAAAAAGTAGCAATTTTACGAGATTAAGCTCGTAATGTTATAAGGAAAAAAAATGTCATTTTAGTAGCATAGAGATTAAATGTTTTTTTTAAAATATATGCTTAAAAAGAATTACATAATGGAAAAAAGTCAAATAGCGTGGGTATAAAGTCACAATATGATGAGAAGAAAAGATTTATTTAAGAAAAAAGTTGAAATATTTGGAAAATTAAAAAAACAAGAGCAAAAATGGGGAAAAAAGGGACAAAAGGACAAAAGTTGATACTAATAGTATGCTTTTCACCTACGTCACCAAGCTGAGATGCAGTTTTTTTCATGAAATATAACTTTAAGTGTATCTTACAAAATATCAAAGTGGCAAAGTAGCATCCTTTCATTTTTCACTATGTGGCTTTGCTGGAAAAGTTTGGACACCCCTGATGTAAATAATCAAGTGTCTTACCTTTCTTGGGTTTGTAGGTGAGTTTGTTGCGCATCATGTGGATGGCGATGAGTGCCAGCAGTGCAGAGGTGAAGGGGATTAGGAAAGCCAGATTTTTGGCCACAGATTGCTGGATGTAAGCAATACCCAGAAACACAACAGTGGAATTCAGGTTAACCAACCAGTAGAACCTATATATGATGAAAACACATAACACACACACACACACACATTACAAGTTATTTGTTGTTTTTTTGCTTTAGAATCAAAAGTGCACCTTTTTTCTGTGCCAGCATTTTGACTCAATTACTTACTCTTTGAATACCAAAACACCGTTCTGTATTTCAAATTGACTGGTTAACCTTACATAGGTGGAATGATGAAGAATTGCAAAAAAAACCCCAACATATTTTGGTGACCTAAATGAAGATGCCTGTGAATATTCTTATTCATCTACGATGGGGTGTCCAAACTTTTTCCAGCGAGGGCCACATATTGAAAAACAAAAGGATGCAACTTTGCCACTTAGATATTTCGTAAAGCAGATATGCTAAGAAGTTAGATATATTTCAAGAAAAAACTGCATTTCAGCTTTGTGCAAAAAGCCCATTATTAATATCAACTTCACTCTTTGCTCTGTTTTTCCCATTTTTGCTGTTGTTGTTGTTTTTTTAAATTTTCCAAATATTTCAACTTTCTCCTTAAATAATCTTTCTTCTTTTTTTCTCATAACATGACTTATTATTAGAACTTTTTCTCCATTGTAATTTTCCAAAAATGACAGCTTTATTTTGTTTTGTTGTATTGTTCTTATAATATTTAAACTTGAAAAAAATTGCATATTTTTTCTCTACTATTTCAACACTATGGTACAAAAATGACATTTTTTAATCATAATATTACGAGTGTACTCTCGTAATATTGTATAATAATAAAATAATAATAAAATAATAATAATAATTATATTATAAATTATTATTATATTATAATAATATTATATTATTATAATATAATATGATATTATATATAATATTAAAAAATATTATATTATAAATATAATAATAAAATTGCAACATTTTTCTCCTTAAAATATTCTTTTTTCACTGAATATTTTGACGTTATTCACGTAAAATTACAGCTGTTTTTGCCATTTGTTTTTTTTTTTTAAGTTTTACAGCTATTTAAACGTTCTTCTTGCAAATTTTGTTCTTGCAATTATGACTTTATTCCCACAATATTTTGACTTTATTCCTATAATATTTCACATTTTCCGCCAAACTAATTTTCCAAAAATTACAACTTAATTTGGTTTTGTTTGTTTCTCATAATATTACGACTTCAAAAAAAATGTTTTCTTTAATATTAAAATTTTATGCTACGAAAATAATGGTATGTTTCCTCTTAATATTTTTGTAAAATTACAACTTTTTCTCCTTAGATTACAACTTTTTTCTCTTCAATATTTTGACTTTATTCTTGTAATGTAACTGCTGATTTTTCCATTTTTGCTGTTGTTTCTTGTTCAATTGTATTGAACAAGAAACGCACTGTGGACACCCTTGATCTAGGTTATTGTATTATCAAGGCGTTGAATCGATCGCAAATGGACTGTTCAGTTTGTCTTAAAAGATGTTTTGCCTCTCATCCAAGCAGGCTTCATCAATTTGTGCTTAAAAACTAGGTAGGACAGCTCTAGTCTGACTAGATAAGGCAGCTAAAGTCTCAGACTAGCCTAGACTCCGGCGAAACGTCTTCTAAGACAACCTAACGAGTCCAGTTGCGATTGAGTCAATGCCCTGAGACAACCTAAATAAAGAACTTTAAAGAGATGTTGCCCACCAGTTGAAGAAGCCCAGTAGCTGATATTGATTGTAGCTCTGCAAGCTGTACGCTCCCATGGGGCAAAGAATGGCCCGGATACCACCAATGCCCAGTGCAGCAGCCAGGAGGCCGGTGTAGAACAGGGCCTGCTGCTCATGAGGTTCCAACTTATAGCTCATGTGATGCATGTCAATGTAGAAATCTTCAAAAGGAAATGCCACCACGGGCAGCATGGCCGTGCCTATACATAAATACACACATTGATAGGATGCTTCAAGGTTTTGCTTAGAAAAAAAATAAGACAGATGTTTCAAAGGAGAAGCAGGAGATACTAAATCCATCATGACACGTGGCTGATGTCATACGTCTTTAAAACATTAAAACAGTGGTGTCCAAAGTCCAGCCCGGGGACCATTTTGGGCCCATAGCTCTTTTTTGTTGGCCTGTGGTATTAAAAAAAAAAAAAAAAAGAATAGCAGCCTGCATCATCACACTGAAAAGAAAGCAATAAAAAAGCTATGAGAAAATATTTTTTTTATATGTAAAAAAAAAAAAAAAAAAAGAAAAATTACTGGTTTCAATTTGGGTATTCAAGATAATTTTTGAAAAATAAAATTGCAAATCAAACTCAAAAACAAAAATCCCATTATGCAGGAGTTGTTTTAAGTTGTAGAATAGGAAACGTAAAAAAAAGATTTTTTGTAGTTTGCAAAGACTCCTCAGAGAACAAAAAAGAGAAAATGGGAAAAAGGGAACATTGTGACAAGAGTGCACAAATATTTTTTACAAAATTCACTTTTTCGCACAATACTCCATAGTGGTGTTAGGAATGGAATATTTTCTACTCTGTTTTAGTACTGATTGGTACTGTTTTGGTACTGAAACATATCTGCGCTTGTTCACAACAGAACGATAGGCCTTTTACGTGGAACAAACTATACTATTTAGATGATCAGGAAATGAATTAATGAATTAAAATTATTGACAAAAAAAATTGAGAAAAATGTTCTGGCCTCTATTTTGTGTGTTGTCAACTACATTAAACTGCTTAGCTTATCATGACCTACGCTGGGTTTTTGTTGTGAAATGAGCCTAGGAGTCTCAAGGACAGTTTACAATTGAATTTAAAAAGGAGTAGATACAAGGTTATTGCAATGCCAGCACCGGAGAGAGCGATTAGCGGCCAACAACAGTTTAGCACTTTTATAACTTCTGTCAGAGAGGTGGTGCAATTGGCGTAAACTTCGCATGTTTAGTTGTTTGGGATAGCATGTTGCCGTACTTTGTCTAAAACAGAGTGGAAAATATTCCATTCCCAATATTGGTTTTAGGGTGTTGCATAAGCACAAATGTGAAAAGTTGTCCCTACTTGGTTCTTGGTGTAAAACTTTCTGGCACCGTGCTTTAAACTTTTAGTATGTTTTATTAGTAGAGTAAAACAGTAGTTGATCGTCACCAAACAAACAAACAAGTTTCTTACCAAAGAAATGTAGGAAAGCACACAGGTAAAGCACTTTGGTTCTTCCTAGACAGGTTTCAGCAAACCAACCCACCAGCACAGGGGTCAGGGTGCTGGCTCCTATAAAACACAGGTTGACCGTTGCAGCCAGGTAGTTGTCGTAGCCAAGCTTCACAGTGCAGAAGAGAATCATGTTGCACACAATGCCGAAGAATGTGAATCTCTCAAATAGCTCCACAAGCAGAACGCAAATGATAACTTGGAGTTTCTTGCGGCTTCTAGGTGATACTCTCCGGTCTGGATGAGGAGGTGTCTTGCAGAGCCTCCTTAGGTGGCTTTTGCCCTCGGGCAGTCTTTGAATTTCTCCTGCTACCATCCCACCTGCAAGCTGGTGACTGGGTTCTCTCATGTAATGGCTGTGGTGTGTGAATGTGCTGGACTGCAGGCCTTCTAGGAGGGAAGCAGCTGAGGCCAGGGCAGGGCTACCACACAACAACACGTCAGACGACATTCTGCACGTGCAGAGTAGCCTCACATTTTATTGCAGGGGTGTTCAAACTTTTCCGCCAAGGGCCACATAGTGAAAAATATAAGGATGCAAATGCTAAGAAGTTATACAGTGGTGTGAAAAAGTGTTTGCCCCCTTCCTGATTGCTTTTTTTTTTTTTTTTTTGCATGTTTGTCACACTTAAATGTTCCAGATCATCAAACAAATTTAAATACTAGTCAATGACAACACTACAGAACACAAAATGCTGTGTTTAAATGAAACATTTTTTATAATTAAGGGAAAAAAACAATCCAAACCTACATGGCCCTGTGTGAAAAAGTGATTGCCCTCCGTGTTAATTGAGATTAATTGAGATCTTTCAGCCAAAATTTCTCCACAGTGCTGTAAGAGACTCATTGCAAGATGCCTAGTGGCCTAGTCAAAGTCCTGACCTGAATCCTGTAGAGATGCTGTGTTCATGCTGGAAAAGCCTCCAATGTGGCTGAATTACAACAATTCTGCAAAGTTGAGTGGGCCAAAATTCCTTCACGCTTGGTTGCAGTTGTTCTTGCAAAGGGTGGCCCTACCAGTTATTAGGTTTAGGGGGCAATCACTTTTTCACACAGGGCCATGAAGGTTTGGATTTATTTCTCCCTTAATAATAAACAAATAATCGTTTAAAAACTGCATTTTGTGTTCAGTTGTGTTGTCATTGACTGATACTTAATTTGTTTGATGATCGGAAACATTCAAGTGTGACAAACATACCAAAAAAAATGAAATCAGGAAGGGGGCAAACACTTTTTCACACCACGGTATGTGTTTGAAGTAGCATTATTTTATCAGGAGACCGGAAGGGAACACATTTTACCACTCAAGACTCAAGAAAAAACTGCATCTCACCTTTGTGATACAGGTGAAAAAGTATAATACAGTTGTCCCTCGCTATATCGCGGTTCGAATATTGCTCCCTCACTATATTGCGGGCCAATAAACAAACAGCCCTGGGCCGCATAAATAGTTACTTTATTAATCTCCACGATCTGGGTCGCACTTTTGGACACACCTGTTTCATTGTCTTACTAAGGAAGTGTGATTGCATCACAGCCATCAAACACATCATGAAAAAAACCATCTCCACTTAGAGGAGTGATACATGGAAACAACTTAGAGAACAGCCCAGAAATATTTCTGTGATTCCCAACAAGATGCATACAACTTGTTTTTGCATGTACAGCATGCTTTATGTAAACTTTCAAAAACGGCATCAAGCTTAAGGAATATACTTTAACTATAGCATTGAGACCATGTACAAACAACAAAATGTCATTCACTTTCACACGAAGCGCTCACAGAATACCACAACTCTTTGTGAAAACAGTCCAAACTCATTTTGGCAGGCCTGCTGTATTTGGGCAGATGATGTGAAGTGGGGCTGAAGCAGAGGGCCTGCACGTTGACACCGTGCAGGCCGCAGCTGCAGCCTAACAACAGCCTTCCATTAATCAGCAAAAGGTGAAGGTTAAACTAGGTTGCATGTGACAGGTCAAAATGATTACAAAGAGAATTGCAGGGTTAACTAGTGATCATAGCTTCTTAATTAAGATCTGGGAACTCACCGAGCACAACCAGGAAAATCTATCGCACCCATAAACGTTTTGATAAGCTGTCAGTGTAGCTAAAGTAGAAGGGGCAAAAACTGCTTTGTAATGAGAGGGGTTTTTGTTTTGAAAAAATTGATAGAAAATTTACCAAAACATGACCAGTCCAGGTGGGTTAGCTGGGACAGACTCCAGCTCTCTGTGACCCTGAGCAGGAGACCAATCATAGTTTTATCCTGGTTTGGGTTTCTGAAATTGATGGTTAGTATGTAATGTGTTGTAATACAGCATTTTGCCCCTCTTGACTAGCTGCATACATCTATCCATCTAGTCTTACCTCTTCAGTGTGTAAGTTTCATTATATTGATGCAGATCAAAATAAAACAGAATTTTCATATGATATCATTACTTTCACATTTGTATCTACATTTGTATAGTTTAGAAAAACATGGCGATGCAGGCATCAAGCGTCGCCGTGGTTACCAAGCCTGCGTGGTGCATCATGGGAAATCGACCGCTGCTGTTTGGTCCACGGAAGGGAAAAAGTGCTCCATTTTCTAGCAACTCTGAACATTAAGGCAAGTTAAAGTAAGTATTTACACGGATTCACGGGTATTTAATCAGTGGCTAACACACTTGGAGGATATTTTCATGTGAGCCTAAGTCTTGGTAAAGAACTTAGCAGCGAGCAGTTGCATCTTTGTGCTAACGTCTTTAGCCAAACTTAGCTAACTCAGTGTATGTTTTGTGCTTCTTGTCAGTGGCTTTATTTGAAGTACCTCGATGAAAGCGACCTTGATTCGTTATTTTACTACAACGTATGACACTGGTTTGTCGACAAATGCAAAGCAGTGCCATGAAGTAGTTTTTGGTAGATCGATCCAAATATCAATAGTATCAATATCAATACCATGCGTAGGATCTGGAACGGATCAATACTAGCGTGATGAGATCATAACGTGTATCTGTTCTCTTCTATGGTTAGTTTGTTTCGAGTTATGTTGCACTATCGACTTTATTTTGCTCAAAGACGTATATTGATAAAAGGAATAATGGTATTATTTTTTTATATTGTTACATTGTCTTCTATTGTTGAAGTCATATATTGTTAAATTGTTCACAAATAGGTTTTTCATAAAAAAATACTATTTTGGTTGCCTGCAATATTATAATTGAAGTATAACCATGATCAATAAATGAATGCTAAATCATTTAATGAGCTTGACAAACTTTAAGTGTGAAGTATCGGTATCGGCGATACTTTCCCTGTATTTACGAGGTATCGGGTCGCAACAATATTTTGTCGCCCATTCCCCACCATGAAGCTAATTTTCTTTTTATCTCAATTTGTCCCGCTGCAGAATTCGACTAGTAATGTCTGGATGGTGGCTGCCTTCCTCCCCAGCCTTTGCGTCTGAGGACTTCAGCTCAACTCCTCTCAAGGCAAACGAGAGAAAACATGTCCACGTGGCTAAAGACCTGGGGGCCAACGACGTCCTGCCTGAGGACGACGACACTTTTTCCCTGCTGTCCCCCATATATCATGACAGTTACGAGAGCGATGACGACGACGAGCTCAGTACAACTAATCAGACATCTCCTAAGTACACACATGAACACAGTATTTCTTCTGTCAGGTACTACCTGGCTTTATACAACAACAATAACAAAACACTTAAGTGTTTCAGAAGTTTGTCTTAGTGTTGGCTTTTGTGTCTTCTTAGACATGATCTATGGAAAGCATCTACAGAGAACACGGGACCTGAAGTCCTCAGCGCATGGGAAGTGTGGTTGGTTAATAAAATAAAAGAAGACAAACTTAGACTGAAAAAGAAAACCGAGGAGGCAAGTTGACAAGGAGTTTGTGCAACATTCTTAGCGTATTTCTCAAATTTTAGTGGTGAATTTCCTGCAGGGTAATAATACTGTATGTCTAAAAAATTGACTTGGGTGTTTATTTGAAGGAGGCCACTTTTGTCCGTCATTGCTTCTTTGCATTGGTTGTTTTTATGACCGCAGGCTCAGATTAACGTACTTCATATCACTTTAAAATTAGCAGCTTTCACAGAAGGAAAAAAAGGAACAGCAAGAAGCGGAACGAGAGCAAAAAAGGAGTGTAGAGGAAAAAAAGATTCGAGACTGGCAACAGATGAAACGAGAACAGGTAAACCGGTGTTTGCCAATCCTTATTTACATTTAAAAAGTCTCACAACGCACCACCAAACTAAAATATACAGGTTAATGATGTACGATTTAATTCTTCTCCCTGTCTTTATTCGTCACTGGCATGGCTTGGCACATTATTTGTAGTAAATAAAGCATATTTTTTTGGACGAATTAAAGCCTAGGTGTCCAAAGTGTGTCCCAGGGGCCACTTGCGGCCTGCGACTGTCTTTTATTTGGCCCACGACAAATTCTAAAAATATAATTTTACCACAAAACTAAAAAAACCCAACAACAGCAAAAAATTGAAAAATCAGCGGTAATTTTACAAAATGAAGTCAAAATATTAAGAGAAAAAAGTTGCAATCTGCAAGAAGAATGTAATTTTAGTAGCATAAAATTGAAATATTAAAGACAATATGTTATTATTAAATAATATAATATGCAACATTATGAGAAAGAAAACAAAGGTGTAATTTGTTTTTAAATTATGGTTGGGGAGAATGTTATAGGAATATTAAAATCAAAATATTATGGGAAAGAATTCATAATATTGCTAGAAGAAAATTGACAAGAACATTGAAATAGTTGGAAAATTAAAAAAAAGGCCGAAACAGCAGGAATGGAAAAAAGCCGTCATTTTTTTTTGAATAAAGTCAATATAAAGTGATAAGAGTAAAGCTGTGCTATGTGGCAAGGGACGACTGTACTGGTTAAAAAGAACAGACTGCACAACGAGATGTCTATATTTTTCACAATTATGAATTAACCTGCATTAAAATTGTCCGAAATAACTGGCGTTAAAAGTTTAGAGAAGCGATGAACAATTTAGAGGCGGGATATAATGGCTAGCATCACGATTGAATGTTTTGGATCATTCTTAAGTCTTGGATCATTTCCTAGAGTTACAATACTGACTTTTTTCCCTGTAATCCAAGGAAAGACGTGAGCAACTGCTCAAAAGCAGCAGGGAAGAAGCAGAGATGCGTCAGAAACAGGAAAAGCAAAGAGAGACGGAACAGAAAGCTCAACAAAAGTACGAAGCCTGGCTGCAGAAGAAGAACCACGAGAAGGTGGAGAAGGCAAAAAAAGAGAAAGTAAAGCCGGCGTGTTTTCTTTTATTCCTGCAAGGTAGATACTGTTTGACTATGTGCTCAATTCTTTGTGACAGGAGAAGGCAAGTATGCGTGAGGAGCAGGAGAAGGAGCGACGGCGGAGGGCAGAGGAGAACTTTAAGGAATGGCTGGCAAAACACAATGAAAAATGCAGAACAACTCCCAAAGCCTCTCATAATCCAACAAGTGAGTCTGGTCCAGCCATTAATAAATGCTGTGTATCTTTCTGGGTGTGGCCACACGGGGGCCTAGTGGTTAGCATGTTGGCCACACAGTCAGGAGACCGATTCTCCGTTGGGCATCTCTGTGTGGAGTTTGCATGTTCTTCCTGTGCGTGCGTGGGTTTTCTCCGGGTACTCCGGTTTCTTCCCACATTCCAAAAACATGCATGTTAGGTTAATTGGTGACTAAATTGTCCATAGATATGAACGTGAGTGTGAATGGTTGTTTGTCTATATGTGCCCTGCCATTGGCTGGCGACCAGTCCAGGGTGTACCCTGCCTTTCGCCAGAAGTCAGCTGGGATAGGCTCCAGCATACCCGCGACCCTAGTGAGGATAAGCGGCATAGAAGATGGATGGATGGATCTTTCTGGGTGAATGTGCCGTTGTTTAGTGCCAACAATAGGTGAATCACGTTTTCTTATGTTCGGACCTGCCCCCTACCAGCTGTGAAATAATGCTAAGAGTCTCAAGTGAGGTTTACAATTTAATATTAAAAGGAGTATATACAAACAGTTGTAATGCCAGGGAAGAGAACATTCAGCTCACCAGCCAAGGTCTAGCGAGATCCAAGCCATCTGAAACTGAGTTCCTCTTCCTCATAGTAAACCTTCCATTGAGGCGGTGCCAATGATCAGGTAACTTACTGTTAACTGTTTGTCGGGGTATTGGTCTGATCTGGTTTCAACTAACCTTGGCTCGGAGGGCTGTTCGTCTTAGCGACAGAAGGGTGACTCATAATGAAACTCGCGCGTGTGTATGTGAGATTAATTAAAAAAAAAAAAACAGGGTGCCTTTGTTCCAAGTGAAAGGTTTTGTGTGTTATTGCTATGCTGTACAAAAGCACATGCATGTTGCAGTACCCATCCAGAACAGAGTGGAAATTATTCCATTCCTAACACTTAGAATTCTCGATTGTCTGGGATTATTTTTTTTCACACATGCGCACACACAAACACAGTTTTCATATCATGTGCATCATTATGTTTACGTTTTAAAGAAATTGTGCGGTTAAAAAAAATAGATATTGTTACTATTAGACCTCTCATTGTCTTGTTTTGCTTTAAAGAAACTTTCAACAGTTGTTCTGTGGTCCTTCATGGGAGGTCCTTTTGACGGTCGCTTTACTTTCATGCTGATAATAAAATAATGTAATTATTGCTGTTGTTCGTCCTGCAAGCTGATGAATAGGCTTGCCGCTTGTTAGAATCAGGGCAGCAACTCACCCTGGCTGGCCTGTGAGCCTTGCTGAGGGATGTGGAGAGCAAGGAGGATGTGTCGGCCGTTGTGCAAACAGCAGTACAGTGAGTCCTTCAGTAAAATGGTGATGTTTGCGTGTGCTGCAAAATTTGATCTCTTGTTAGTGTGAAGCTATATTGCAGGGTTTTTTTTTTTTTTTTTTTGATCTTTTGTGCAGCCCTAGTGCACAATCTTAAAATATTTTTCTTGGGTTCTATTTTTTCCCACTCCAGGTCCTTGGGGATACCACCCATCACCCAGCTTTTACAACCCAATCCCATGGAAGCCTATTCACACCCCCCCACCAGAAACATCGCCTGAAAGCACACCTAGAAGGAAGCCTCAAAAACACAAAAGAGGACATCAAGGCCATGGTGCAGCAGGTCAATTTAGAAACATGACACACAGATGACACATCACCACCATCTTTAATATTTGCAGCATACAGGTGACTCTCAGTCGTGACATATCTGCCACTCCCAACGTCACACCACCATTGTGATATGTGGAACATATCCATAAAGAATTAAGCTTGGCTTTTTCTAATATTGCACTGTTTTGATGTTGTTAGGGTTTTGAGTGAGTCACCCTGATCCTGACCATTTAAACAGTTTTTCTCGAACAATGTTTGTTCATTCTGAGACATTTTTTTTTAAAGAACTAAGTCAAGTTTTGAATGAGAAAATCTCTTGTTTTATTTGCTGCATTTTACAGCAGGTCCCAAGATACACACATGTAGAAAGGTGGGTGGTGGTATGATTAAAAATGTCTCCAGTTTGATGCCTTGATCATCTTAGGGCTGCAATTTGGGAGGCAAACAGAGATTCAAAGGGGAGTAATACTCATACATAATGAAGACATTTTTATACTTTTAATATATTTTTCATCAATATGGTTTCTACATTGCAGTGCAACAGCAGAATCGCTTTCATTGACTGATATATTGACAAATCAGCAATATAGCACCATCAGAAATGTCCCTTGGTTCTGGAACTGAATTTTTTTTAGAAGTGTTGTAACAACACACTATTAAAAAAAAAAATAATAATAATAATATGACATTCCCTTTAAGCCTAGGTCATAACCGGTCGTACGGGCTCTTACGGGCCGGTCTACGTGCAAAAAAATACAAACACACGGAGGGCGATGTGCTAATTCGTGGTTAGGTTTACGACATATAGGAAAGGCTCGCAGATTAGGAAGACTGTAGTGCAAATAACAAAGTACATCTTCATAAAGAAAATTGCCATAAGCCTGCATTACAGTATATAAACAATGTAACATGGCATGTGTGCTTTACAAAATTGTTGGGAGAAAGGGAAGAAATGAGTGTGAAGTACACATCCAACAGTGACGAAAATACAACAGTAGTGTTATGTACTACCTTGCATAGCCAACCTTATCACAAAGTTAAAATTGCATTAAAAAATGTTTAAAAAAAAAAACAATGTTAAAGTCATTAACATGTCAACTAATTCAGTGGCCGTCCCTCCTGCTGGAACACCAGCTCAACTGCGTCTTTGACATCCTGCACTACAAAGGAGGGCTGTGTAAGGCTTGGGTCAAAGCGGAAATCCCTATGACCGTGGAAGATGCGCTGCTCGGTCACTGTTTGCGTGGTGTCCGATGGCAGCTCGCTGTGGTCTTTGCTGTACACTCCCGTACACACCAGAATGGAGTGGCACGCTTCAGGAAGATCTACACCTGGCCCAAATACGCCAGGCGCTCCGCCTAATTCGGCTGATGTCATTGTAGGCCAGCCGCCGTCAACAGACACTCCGCTCCGGTTAGCTTGCCTCTGAGAATGCTGAGCAGCCTGGAGGTAGCGGTTGTAGAGGTTGGCGCCGTATATGTCAGCCATGGGGTTATCACTATTAAGAAAAGCTTGGGTCACCAATGACTGTGTGTGGACCAAGACTTGATGGACAGAGTCACTCACCCAATTGCGTACAGCCTCTTCACAGGTGTGGTCCACCCAAGCCTCTCAGCCTGCTGCCTGACCAGCAGCTCAGCATAATTATAAGTCACCACACTGGGTTTACCAATCAAAGCCTCATACTTGAGGTCATGACCCGTCACCTTCTTGTACACACTCTCCAAGCACACCAGGAACATACCATGACCAAACCTGTTAAGGAACCGCGACAGAATGGATTATTCTATCTGTAGGTGTGTGTTGTGTGCGTATATATATATGTATATACATGTATGTATATACACTCCTGATCGAAATCTTAAGACCAGTTAAAAAATTGCTAGAATTTGCATTTTGCACATTTGGATCTTAATGAGGTTTTAAGTAAAGCTACAATATCCAAAAACAAGAAGGGGGAGTGAGACCAAAAAAATTTGGAGATTGTAATTTATACCAAAAAAAAAACAAAACTGAATTTATGTTGTTAATCAGCTGATCAAAAGTTTAAGACCATCACTCAAAAATGAACAAACTGTCCAAACCAGAACAAAAAATGTTCTCAGTAGGACTCAGTAATGAGTAGCTCCACAGTTCTTGTTAATCACTTCAAAAATTGCTTTGGGCATGCTTGATGTCTGTCTGGAACTGATGGCCATTTTTATAAACTTCCCTTGCCATCCATCCTCAAATGTTATCTATGGGATTTAAATGAGGGGAACGTGCAGGATGGCCCAAAAGAGTGATGTTATTCTCCCTGAAGAAGTCCTTGGTCAAGCAAGCATTGTGAACTGCAGCGTTGTCCTGTTGAAAAACCCAGCTGTTACCACACAGACGAGGGCCCTCAGTCATGAGGGATGCCCGCTGCAACATCTGGACGTAAGCAACTGCCGTTTGACGCCCCTGCACCACCTGAAGCTCCAGTGTTCCACTGAATGAAAAAGCACCCCAGATGATGATGAGTAGAAAACATCTCAGGTGGGATCTCCTTGTCATGCCAGTAACGTTGGAAGCCATCTAAACCATCGGAGAATAAAACTTTTTTCCACCTTTCAATGTCCCATGTTTGATGGTCCCTGGCAAAGTCTAAACGGGCAGTTTTGTGGCGTTGAAGGAGACGAGGTCTAATTCGTCTGGGCTGGGTTTTTCAACAGGACAACGCTACAGTTCACAATGCTTGCTTGACCAAGGACTTCTTCAGGGAGAATAACATCACTCTTTTGGGCCATCCTGCACGTTCCCCTCATTTAAATCCCATAGATAACATTTGGGGATGGATGGCAAGGGAAGTTTATAAAAATGGCCATCAGTTCCAGACAGTTGATGCCCTTCGTGACGCCATCTTCACCACTTAAAGCAATGTTCCCACTAGCCTCCTGGAAACACTCGCATCCAGGGTGCCCAAAGCAATTTTTGAACGGTGGAGCTACTCATTACTGATTCCTACTGAACATTTTTTGTTCTGGTTTGGAGAGCTTGTTATTTTTTGAGTGATGGTCTTAAACTTTTGATCAGCTGATTAACAACATATTTCAGTTTTTTTTTTTTTTGTTTAAGTTGCAATCTCTAAATTTTTTTGGTCTCACTCCCCCTTCTTGTTTTTGCATATTGTAGCTCTACTTAAAACCTCATTAAGATCCAAATGTGCAAAATGCAAATTCTAGCAATTTTCCAACTGGTCTTAAGATTTTGATCAGGAGTGTACATACTGTACCTGGGATTCTTGGCCTCGGCCATCCACAGCAGGTCCATGTTACAGGCCAGCACTGGAATGTGAGGGTACTGCATGGAATTCCAATCCCTGTCTGGGTTTCCATGGGTTAGAAGAACATCCACGATGAGTTGGAGGTTGGTCTCCCACCTGATCGGCTCTCCGAATAAAATGACAGCTGCAAGGACAAATAGGTGAAGAGAAAAATTTGCTTCATCAAAAAAAATTTTTTTCTTAGCAACAACATCTCCAATGTAGGCTGTGTGCTCAAACATACCATCTATTGGCTGTAAACCTTTGGTGGGGGGAATCTGTGAGACAAGATACAGAGTAGCCATCCTTATACAGTAAAGGTTGTCACAAGAGCTTGCAAGATTAAAAGGTGATTCGATATTTCGTTCAGAAAAAGAAAACTTGTGGGCACTAGGCCTGGAACGATAATAAAGAAATTAATCACACAAGAAATTAAAAATGAAATTGACAATTTTGCTGGCCTCAATATATTGTATTGTTTAACTAGACATTAGTTATGTTGCTGTTCCTCATGTGAGAGGGCAAGTAAAAGCTACTTTATTGAGTACACACAGGACAGCTGCGGAAAGAACGAGTGAGAAGTCTACCACGAAAGACGTTAGGACCTTTTCTGCCCAAGCGGCTTTGAAGGTAAGTGGCAGTTCATTTCCTGTTGCCCCTTCTTTCAAGAGTTCTGGGCCAATTTCTTGAGCACTGCTGAGCAACAATGTTAACAACACTACAACGGTTTATTCAAAAAGACTTGAGGCCAAAAGTGCATCACCAAAGCACGAGGCAAAGGCTGTGAATACTTACGCACATGTGATTACAATTTTTTAAAAATAAATATGCAAACATTTCTAAAAAACGTTTTCATGAAAAAAAAAAATGTATTTATTCAATTTTGCAATAATAAGGCCGTCGCTTAACAAAATATGGAAAAACTGAAGCGCTGTGAATACTTTCTCGGATGTACTGCCCATTTACGTCAGCTTAACGGGGCACTTTTTAGTAAGAAGAACACAATAGTCCAGGCGTTGATAAATCGGTGGACTTCGATGCCTTAAAAACTTTGATTGTTTCTAATAGAATGCTGCTAATGTCTGCAGAGACTAGAGTTACATAAATCAGAATCAAAACTCACAATGTCTTTGGGTCTCCTGTTGTGATCCACAACATCAAGCAGTGGATATGCCTCTCTGAGATCATCTATGGTGACAACATTCTGGAAGCCCAGGCTGAAGGTTTTTTGGTTAAAGGCAAACACAGATGAGCTTTAGTATTTTAACAAAAATAAACAAAACCTAAGAGAGCAGGGGTGTCCAAACGTTTCCCACCGGGGGCCACAGAGTGAAAAATGAAAGGACGCAACTTTGTCACTTTGATATTTTGCAAAGTAACACATGCTAAGAAGTTGTATACTGCATATTTCAAGAAAAAAAATGCAGCTTTGTGATAACGGTGGGAAACCCTATTATTAGTATCAACTTTGCTCTTTGCTTCCCATTTTTGCTGTTGTTTTTTAAAATTTATTTTCCAACTATTTCAATTTTCTTATTAAATAATCCTTGTAAATTTTCTTTTTGTAATATTACAACTTTATTCCCGCAATATTTTATGTTTGTTTCCATAAAATTGGAATGTTTCACAACCTAATTTTCCAAAAAATGAATATTTTGTTTGTTTCTCTCACATTACGACTTAAAAAAAAAAACTTTAATATTTCAACTCTGCGCTTCTAAAATGACTTTATTTTACCTCAATATTATGAGTTTATTCTTGTAAAATTGAAACCTTTTTTTTTTTATCTTTGCAATACAACATTTTTTGTCTTAACATTTTGACTTTATTCTCACAAAAGTGCAGCTGTTTTTTCCATTTCTGCTGTTTTTTAAATTTTACAATAATGTCAACTTTCTTCTTGTGGAGTTTCTTCTTATAATAATGCGTTTAACATACATAATATTTTCACTTCATTCTTGTAACATAACTTTTTCCACAATTGAATTTTTCAAAAATCAAAATTTTTGTTGATTTTTTTTCTCCTAATATTACAATTTTAAAAAATAACGGATTTCTTTAATATTTCAATTTTACACGACTAAACTAATGTTATTTTTTCCTCATTACATTATTCTCCAAAAATTACAACTTTTTCTCATTAGATTACAACTTTTTGTCTTAATATTTTTTATTTAATTTTAAATTTTTTATTGTATTCTTAGAATGTGCTGCACTTTGGACACCCCTGTAGTAGACCAACATGCAGAAAACAGTCCAAAGTTTGTAAGCTGATGGCACAGAGGGTGAGGAAGAAAAACACGCTGAGTAAACAGAAAATGCACACAGTGAGGGCAACATAGAAGACAGGATACTTGTGAGCCACCTCTTCAACGGGACCCTGCCCTGACACCAGCACACGCATTTGGTGAAACTGTGTGAACATTCGCAAAGGACTGTGGGACAGCATCACCTGGTCCGGCGACACCTGAGGGCACACAAAACGGGCACGGGAAGCTTCAAAGCAAGCTGTGAGCACAATGTTTCCTCTCACCTCCACTTCGAGTAGATGTGAAAGATGCTCTGCTTTGGTCTGCCTCATGCAGTTTCCAGCGTTGGTGACAAACACCACAGGCACTTTGTATTTGCCCTGCTTGTCCACAAGGTTCCTGAAACATTGCTTGGCTGCAGGGATTGGTGTTCCGCCCCGCACCAGCACCCCGTCAATGTCGAAGAGGAGACCAAATGAGCCGTGTGGAGGCAGCTGGACAAGAGACGGCAAAGTCAAAGTAGCCATACAGACAGTTATTTATGCTAAATGACTGTTGATTCAGCACTACCTATGCAGACATTGATTTTTCCTCTACCTGGAGCTGGAGCCTATCCCAGCTGAATTTGGGTGAGAGGCACATATAAACATCAGCCCAACATTGTTTTTGAGGATGTGGGAAGAAGCCCAAGTACACAGAGAAAACCCACGGCGGCCCAAGGCTACCAGCACTTGTTAGTTAGGCCTTAAATACAGTGACTGTATTTAAGGCCTAGGCTACCAGCACTTGTTAGTTAGGCCTTAAATACAGTGACTGTATTTAAGGCCTAGGCTACCAGCACTTGTTAGCTAGGCCTTAAATACAGTCACTGTATTTAAGGCCTAGGCTACCAGCACTTGTTAGTTTGCTGACGAAGCTCTTCGGATGAGGAGTGAAACGTTCGACACTTTCTTCACAGAAGTACAGATGACGTCTCAAGAAGCCTTTCCCTTGACTGGTAATGTTTTTTCGTGAGGTGTTGAGATTTCACACTTTGTTCGGCGGCCCTTGAAAGCAACATAGTTGCTGCGAGATGCAAAAGTCAAACTTGAGGCCTATAGAAGTTTATATTTAATGTTTAAATTATTTTATTTAAATTATTTTATTATTAATTGAAAATGGCGAATTAAATACATTTCTAAATATTTAATACCATCTAATATTATTGTAAAAATTGAAGTTATTAATTTTCTCCATGGTAGATCAAAGTGGATCCCTGTGCATTTGCAATTCACCATTTATGGCTGCACAAATTTGGAATTTTGGGGGGAAAAAATTCTTTGGTGTTTTTTCGGCAGAAAACACATCTCATTCACTCATTCAAATGATAAATAAGTGACAATACAGGTAAAATTTACATTTAGGCCTTTATGATTCACTAATAATGTTTTTTGTCAAGCATTGAGATTTTGCACTTTGTTTGGCAGCCCTTGAACACACCATAGTTGCTGTCAGATGCAAACGTGAAACTTCTATACACTGTAGAAGAATCTGGCCTCAAAATGTACAGTTAATAGTCCAGGGGTGTCCAAAAGTTTCCAGCGAGGGCCACATAGTTAAAAATGAAAGGATGCAACTTTGCCACTTTGATATTTTGTAAAGCAACACATGTAGATATGCTAAGAAGTTATATTTCAACACAAATAAAATCCATCTCATCTTAGTGATATAGGTGAAAATGCCTGTTATTAGTGTGAATTTCCATCTTTGCTCTAATTTTTCCCTATTTTTTTCAAAATATTTAAACATTCTTCTTAATCTCCCTAAATTTTGTTTTCATAATATTATGACTTTATTCCCATAATATTTTGACTTTATTCTAATTTTCCAAAAATTACAACTTTTATTTTGTTTGGTTTATTTCTCATAATACTACAATTTTATAAAACAAAATTTGTTTCTTTTGTTTATTTAAACTTATTATTTTTCCTCATAATATAACGAGTCGGTATTTGTGAAATCGCAACTTTTTTCTGGTAGAATTAAGACTTTTCGCTTAAGAAAATGTTTTTCCCTTTTCCGCACCTTTTTTTGACAACTATTTCAACTATCTTCTTGTAAATTTTCTTTTTGTAATATTATGAATTCAGTCCTATAATATTTTATAATTACCCCCAACCTAATTTTCCAAAAATTGCAATTTAATTTTGTGTTGTTTATTTCTCATAATATTACAACTAAAACAAAGGTATTTTTTCTTTAATAGTTCAACTTTATGCTACTACAATTAAAAAAATACTTTTTTCCCTGTTAGATGAAAACTTTTTCTTAATATTTTGACTTTATTCTTGTAAAATTACTGCTGTTTTGTCCATTTTTGTAATTAATGAGATTAATCGGCCTCACTCTTATCACACTTTTTCAAAAATGAATTAGTAAATGATCCCTATTTCGTGGTTGAGTACGGCCTATTGTTGGCAAAAAAAAAGAGCAAATTTTATGTATGCTCTTGGCCGAAGTTAAGCATTTTCAAGCATAAAAATGGCTAAATTAACTAAGATGCAAATACAGTTTAAGACATTAAAAGAGGTTGATGAACTGTAGTCTACACTGGCCTCTAGGTGTCACTAGTAACACAAGCACCAGACTTCATCGGGCAACAGGCTTTTATTGCAGGTTTGAATTATGTCACAACAGGCACAGTGATAACATAATAATAATTATAATAATAACAAGAGATACAATTGTGGCCATATTCCAGCTAAAACCCAATGCTGAATCCCCAACGTCACCTGTCCACACATTCGGAAGACATTTATTGAAACACACAGCACGAGTCTTATTTATGTCTTAAATGGTTTATTTTTCTCGGATTATATCTACTACATTGGGTGATACGAATGTAAAGGTGACTATGGGGTTGTTGTTTCATGTCTAGTGGGCTCTAATAATGTTAAAAATATACATATTTAGAAGATTGTAAACAGGTTTGGCCGCACGGTGGTCTAGTGGTTAGCACCTTGGCCAATACAGGAACAGCCTGGAGATCGGGAAGACCTGGGTTCGATTCTCCCCTGGGCATTTCTGTGTGGAGTTTGCATGTTCTCCCCGTGTGCGCGTGGGTTTTCTCCGGGCACTCCGGCTTCCTCCCACATTCCCAAAAACATGCAGGTGAGGTTAATTGGCGACTCTAAATTGTCCATAGGTATGAATGTGAGTGTGAATGGTTGTTTGTCTATATGTGCCCTGCGATTGGCTGGCGACCGGTCCAGGGTGTACCCCGCCTGTCGCCCGAAGTCGGCTGGGATAGGCTCCAGCATGCCCCCGCGACCCTAGTGAGGATGAAGCGGTATAGAAAATGGATGGATGGTAAACAGGTTTAGAACTACGAAGCTAACTACGAAAATATAACAATTAACTTTGATCCCACAGCCCTGAAAACTACACACAAACATCGTGTAAGTGCGGATAACACTGACGACAAGCAAGACGTAGACTGACTTCTCTTTCATTGACCTTCAGCTAAATGATTAAATATAGTACGAGTGACTTACATGGCTGTAATTCCTGGAAGTCGAAAGTGAGGCGATGAGGCGTCCTGCTCTCCCGCAGTTTGCCTGCATCAGCTTCCAAGTACTTCTAAAACACCTTATTCTCTGCATTCCTTGTCTTTTAAAATGCACCTTCAGACTAAAAAAACATCAGCTGAGAAAACTGGAGCTAAGCGCTAAAACAACCCGTAAGGTCTTTTACTTGGCTGGAAAGTAAGATTGCAGAAACGGCAACTTTCAATCAATACTAAACTCTTATTCTGCTCCTGTGGCTGCATGTTCCGGTCGTAAAGTGCGCATGCGATATACGTCATGCTGGTAACCGGAAACGTTCATTGTTTTGCCTTTTCAGTCGCGCTTTCCGTTTCAGGTAAACGAAACACTATATGCTCAGTGATAGGCTTACAAAGATCATAAAAAAATGATGTATAGTTTGTTTGGAATGTTTTGATTCCTCAGTTATTTATTTTGTAGGATTACTGTGCAAAAAACTACATAACCAGCCTACTTCTAGTTTGACTGGTGCGTCCCACCTAGTCTTTCTATAGATGATATTATATATATTTCTATATATTACGAAGGAAAAATAATGTCATTTTAGTAGCATAAAGTTTAAATATTAAATATAAACACAATGTTAGATATTAGTTAGACAAAGCAACATATAAAGTTGTAATTTTTGCAAAATTATGTTGGGGAAGAAATTCTAGATATTATCGGATTAAAGTCATTAAAAAATAAAAGTTATGAAGATTGTTTAAGAAGAAAGTTGAAATTTTTGGAAAATGAAAAGAACAAATTATGGGGGGGAAAAAAAGTGAAGTTGATAATAATAGGGGTTTTCACAAAGCTGAGATGGAGTTTTTTCTTGAAATACATATCACTTCTAAGCATAAAATATCACTCTTTCATTTTTCACTTACATACATGTCAGTTGACTTAAAAAATACATTTATTAGTATAAAACCATTCCATATTGTACTAATAAAAAGACAATAGCACAAGTACAGTGTAAACTTCATTGGAGGTAAAGCTCACCAAGCTTTAACCAAACAATAACCAGCTAAGACAATAACCATCCATTCCTCAGCAAAATCTCAGTTCATTTTCCAGTCCGTAAATCTTGGCCTTCAACGCCATCAGCTCACTCTGGACCTTCTTGGTCCTGGTATTGCTCTCTCGGACCTCATGGAGAATAGCTAGGTCCTGGTTAGGCCCAACATTAAGGGTTACCTAAGGAACAACAAACAAATGATAAAAAAAAAAACAACCATTTTCCATGTATGTGTTGGGACAACGTTACCTGTAGAAGCTGTTTCTCTACATCTTTCAGTTTTTGCCTGAGTTGCTTCAGGTCCGTCTTGAAACCCTCCACCTCCAGGGCCCTCCTCCTCTCCAGTGCCTCATAACGCTGAGTCATCAGCTGGAGACGCTTCGTCATTTTATCCGAACGCTCCTGTGTGCATCAAACCCAAGTAAGTATAAGTACTGTAATTGGTAAATACTAATAAAATGTTTCCCATAAGTTCATTTATTTCATAAATGCCTGCCAGGGAATAAGGATTGTTTTTTCCAAAAAAATTTCCTTGCAACACATCTATGGAAGAGACTTTTGGCGACTTCTGACATGAAAGCACATACAGTAATCCCTTGTTTATAGCGGTTAATTGGTTCCAGACTCGACTGTGACAAGTGAATTTCCACAAAGTAGGATTCCTTAATTATAAATGGAAGATTTTTGTAGTTATGGCATAGAACACCTGTCTATGATCTCATGAATATGTTTTTTGACATTATTAGAGCACTCCAGACATGAAATATCACCCATATAGTCAACTTTACATTCATATTACCCAATATAGTAGGTATAATCAGAGAAAATAAGACGTGTGTGTGTGTTGCAATGAAATGAATTCCAGACGTGTGGACAGGAAGTGATGTGGGGGTTTCACAGTTATTAGCTGGATTACAGCCACAACAGTAGCCCATTTTGTTATTATTATCATTATGTTATTTACGCATTTGTTTTTATTCCTGCGATCAAGTCTGGTGCTTGTCTCAATTCCTTATTTTTGACTAATAATAGGCCGTATTAAATCATGAAACAGCATGATTTATTAAGTAACACGTGTTTGACAACCATTTCAGGTTTTAACTCACTTTTTGCTCATGTGACATGGCCAATTATGCAAATTAGATGATTGTGCCACAGATAGATTGCAGTCCTGTGGGAAACACTGCTAATGTGAATATGAGAAACAGTCGTACCTTAAATATTTCCCTGCCTATGTCCCCCTCCTCCCTGGCTTGGGCCAGTTCTGATTCCAGAGCAACGCACTGTTCCCTGTACATCTCTGCCATACGTTGGGCTTGCTTTACATCCGCATGCATTGCCTGAAAAGATCAAAAATAAGTCACATTTGATGTGTTTATGCTTTCTATATACATATATACCTTGATGTCCTCCTTATGTTTCTGCTTTAAGTCTGGCTGAGGCTGCAGTCTGACCCGAGTGGAAGTGATCCCAGTGGAAGCAGCGGGTCGACTCGGGCTGACAGCAGTTGCGACAGCAGCTTGACCCGAGCTAACCCCGGTAGCGGCAGCAGCAGCTCCACTCAGGTCAGCCTGAGTGTGGCTGCTGCTGCCGGGCTGCTGCGGGCGCCCCCCATGTGCACCAGCATATCCGGCTTTCCTTTGGCGCTCGTGACACGTGTCCAGCTCCCCGAGCAGACAGTCCTTCTCCGTCAGCCATCGCTTCTCCTGAGCTCTTGTGTCAAATTTGAGTTGTAAGAAATCTTTGGTGCTTTCATAAAGTAGGTTCTGGGTTCGCTGGAGCCTGTGGGAGCAAACAGAAGAACACGCTCGCTCTGCTGTCCATCAAACATGCGTGTTTGAATGTGTACAGTATACACCAGGGGTGTCCAGGATTTTTCCAGCGAGGGCCATGTAGCGAAAAATGAAAGGATGCAACTTTGCCAACCAATTAATCGTGATAAACGAGGGATTCCTGTACAATAAACAGGTGTCTCACTTTTCAGTCAAAGCGGAGATGCGCTGCTCATCTCTCTGCCTTTCAGCCCGTGCCTCCTCAGTTTTAATCTGTCGGTCCTCCTGGAGTGACTGGACCCGTTCTTTGGCTAGCCGGGTTTGTTCCTCCAGCTGAGCCTGCAGGGCCTCCACCTGGAAATTGGACCACAAATACGGAGTAAATGGGTTATGAATAGGTCTGCAACATTTGAATTAGAAAAAATACCAACCCCATCATATGTCGCCCTTACCTGTAGTATCAAAGTATTGTTGTCATTCTTATATTTTTCCAAAGCATCGCCAGCTCCTGGATCAGCAACTTTTGCTCTCTTAATGGTCTCTGCCAAGAAAAGTGTGAAGTGTGCCACTGCGCTTTGTAATGTTAACTCCACGACCACACATAACATAACATCACTCTGTTACTGTGATATTACGAGTAAATGCCATTTTCAAACCTTTACTGGTCACAACAGGTCTCAACCTTGTTGGCCTGAGATTAAGATTCTCCTCTTCTGACTCAAGCTGCTTCTGCTTGACCGTAACCTGAGACACACATTTCACATAATGAGTTTCCCCAACAAATGGTGTAAAAACATTGAAAGGTTTGCGATCCCGCCTAAAGTACTGCATACCTGCACAGTCTCATGCCTAATGTAGGGGTAACCAAAGTGTGGCCAGAGAGACATTTACGACCCGCGCCACATTGTAAAAATATAATTTAATGAGAAAACTAAAAAAAAAAAACAACAAAAATGGAAAAAACAGCAGTGATTTTACAAGAATAAAGTCAAAATATTAAGAGAAAAAAATTATAATCTAATGAGAAATTGTCATAATTTTACGAGAATAACATTGTAATATGAGGAAAAATAACTTAAAGTTGAAATATTTAAGAAAAATATATTTTTTAACACCATAACATTATGAAAGACACAAAACAATGAATAAAGTTGTCATTTTTGGAAAATTAGGTTGAGGAAAAAGTTATAACATTACGAGAATAATGTCAAAATTTTAAAATATTATGGGAATAAAGTCATAATTACGAGAGGAAAGTTTAACTATTTGTAAAATGTAAAAAAAAAAACAAAAAACAAATAAAACAGAAATGTAAAAAACAGCTGTAATTTTAGGAGAATAAAGTCAAAATATTAAGAGAAAAAAGTCACAATTTTATAAGAATAACGTAATATTATGAGGAACAATATTAACTTTTTTTTTTTTAGTAATTTTCTAATTTTAGTAGCATACAGTTGAAATATTAAAGAAATAATATGTAATTTTTAAAAAGTGCAATACTAGGAAAACCTAAACAAAATAAAGTTGACATTTTTGGAAAATTAGGTTGACGAAAAAGTTACAACATTACGAGAATAAAGTAAAAATATTATGTGAATAAAGTCATAATTATGAGAGAAAAGTTGAACTATTTGGAAAAAGTTAAAAATAACCCAAAAATGTAAAAAAACAGCTGTAATTCTACGAGAATAAAGTCAAAATATTAACAAAAAAAAGCCGTAATTTTACAAGAATAAAGTAATATTATGCGGAACAATATTAACTTCTTTCTTTTTTTTTTTTTTAGTAATTTTCTAATTTTAGCAGCGTAGAGTTGAAATAGGAAAAAATAGTCAAGAAGTCAAGACAAAATATGGATTTTTTTTTTTTTTAAAGCTGTAATACTAGGAAAACCTAAACAAAATAAAGTTGTCATTTTTGGAAAATTAGGTTGGGAACAAAGTCATGATATTACGAAAATAAACTTTATGAAGATTAAGATAAGAAGAAAGTAGAAATATTTGGAAAAAAAATAAAACAATAGCAAAAATGGGAAAAAAAGAGCAAAGCGTGAAGTTGATACCAATGATAGGCTTTTTCACCTTTATCACAAAGCAAAGATGCAGTTTTTCTTAATATATATAGGTTTGGACCAGTCCAAAGGTTTGGTCTAATGAGATCCAACAGAAGAGCGGTAAGAAACATTCTGCCTTTGCAATAACGCCAACTGATTGTGAAATGAATCCCTCTCTACTGTGTCAATCAAAACACTGTATAGTCAATCTTTATCTCATGCAATGGATGTAATTTGATTGCGGTGGTGTGCTGGTGTACCTAACGTTGTGGCCAGCAAGCGTAGCATCAGGTTCATCCACATTTGAGAGGTGAACACATCTGCTGAAGAACCCTACCTTGTGAGGAGGCTCCCGAAAGAAATACGTGACCTCGCCATCATCATGACCCACCATTGAAAGGAGGTGTTGGATTTTCTTCCTGTCCTCCAACTCTCTTGGAATAGTAAATAGACAACAGGGTGGTAGTACAATGGCATTAATATCACAGTACCACACTATCTAATCTAAGCGTAATGTGGTGGCGCTGAACCTCAGCTGCTCCTATACCTGATCTTCAGTCGGTCATTTTCTGCATGAAGCCGCAAAGACTGCTCTCTTTCTTGGTAAAGGTACACCTGCATGTCACTCAAAGCGTTCTGCAGCTCTGCAATCTCTCCTTCACGCTGTCGCACCTCACCCTGTAACTTGTGCTGCCATAAGATAGTAAGGATTGTGAGATATCGGTTCAAATAGCACGTGTGGCCAAAAGCAATGGCTCGCACCTCACCTGGTTCTCAATGGTGCTCTTGTACTTCTCTAGCATTTTCAGCAGCTGATCGTGTTCTCCGTCAAACTGGGAAATCTTATCCCTGTAGAACTCTAAAAGCTCCCTGGAGGGACGAAGGTACGCCAAGCGCTCATTGATAGGGGGAAGTCGGGACTCCAGTTCCTTACCAGGAGTGTGCACACTGACTCGCCAGGTGAAAAAAAAATACTTGTCAGTCCTGTTAAATGGAATACTGGGCAAAAATACTGTACTGTATGTCTGAGTACTTGTATTGGTACCTGTGTGGCACTGCATGTTTTTTGGCTGATTCCATCCCGAGGCAAACCTGAAATCAAAAAGTGAAGCACTAGAATCAGGTTTTTTATTTTTTCTACACATCTAACAACAAACTCTGATAAACATTGCAAATTCAGCCATGAGTGCAAAAGGTGAATACCACATTTCTGCATTACCACGGTATATTTCACAAGCAAATGTACATTTTTATATCATATATTATGTACAAGAGGTATAAATGTATGTTCATAATGTATAACTTATACACAGTAGGTGTGATTTACATCAAAACAAGGATTGTTCCAAACAGATAAATACAGTGGGGGTATTTTGTTGCCAAGGAGAGGGCGCCAGGTGAAGCGCGAAATTTGAAATGTTGTTTTATATTGTGTAATAACCATTTTAAATGACTGAACACAAATACAACTTACAGACACGTTGGTGAGTCGTTTAATTTTGCACTGAAGACAAATATAAAGCGCATGTTCGTTATCGCAGCAGAAGTGGTAGTGTGCAGTTGTACGTTATGAATGAAACGATAATGCACCAAAGGCATTTTAGTAGTTAAGGGTCATTACAACACATTATTCGAACTGTTTACCTACCCGCTGTTGTTTTGTCCTCAAGTTACGGTTCACTTACGGTTGCGAGCGATAAAGGTTTTTGAAACACGGAAGTTTACGCCTCCTGTTCTTCTTCGCGGCTAAAAGGGAGATATGGTGATTATGTTGCCATCTGGTGGTAGGCCAAGTAACTTACAACAACAAAAAGGACAAGGTACCGAATTATGTACCATAGTGTAACAATATAATAATAATAATGCCACCACTAATCATTATGTCATAGCTTTATCCAATCAATAATATTTCCCATATATGTGTTCAATCTGCACTATTACAAATGTTAGCTGATAAATTGTTGACCCCTTGTTGAGCATTTTGTCAAGCGTCCTACTTTCATTAGAGGCATGAAAGTAGTTTAGGATGTTGACAAAATAAATCAAATAAAAGCTTATTGTGCTCTCTTGACGAAAATGTAGTAAAAATAAGTTAAACAAAATAATAAATGATAACGTGAACTCAAATCGATTTAATTTAGCCTCATTCATCAAAATCATTCAATAAATTAAAAAAAACTTTACCGCCTCAATGATTCTTTATTGTGAAAAGCGTAGCCGGAAGTGAAACTGTACTAATAGCATCTTTACAGACCTGCCTCGGCTGACTTGCGGCAAACTTCATTCACTGGGGGATCTCACGTCACTGTGTTGGCTAAAACTTGGTTGTTGTTATTTTCCTGCCATGGAGCGCAAAGTTGCTCGAGAATTTCGCCACAAGGTAAGCCAAGAAGCATCTTTAAATAATGTATCGTTGTATTCATTTATTAAACGCCGGCGTATCCTACAAGTTGACAAAAGCAGGTGTTTGGTCGACACAGGCCTGTCTGGTTGTCTCGGAGAAATTATACCCAACAGTTTTTAAGGTTTATTTTTGGAGGAAAACAGCATTTGCATGATGAGAGAAGAAGAGTATTACATGGAAATAAATCAAATCTTGAACAATTCTGATTAGGAGTAGGAATAAGTTAAGTTTAATAATCCTACTAATGGTCTGTTTACTTCCTGTGTTTATATACATTATTACCATTGTATAATAGTGAAAGATTGGCAAACGTACGTGTAATCGTAAAGTTAAGAGACAAAAAAGTACTATGCAGATGTACTTACAAATAGTTGTTGAAAAGGTAACTCTGACAACAGCTAACAGAAGAAGGGAATGTGATATGGTGAGGGCGTTTTCATGTCAAGAACATGCTGGGTTCACCATACATCTATGCTACACACACACGGGCTCCTGGTAAAGGGCAAACCCAGCACTGAAAGTAATGTAGATGTGTCAGAGAGGCGGAATAAATGGGAATATTTATGGGTTTAATTAGAAGCAGACAGAGGGGCACAATCAGGCTTTGTTCATACATGTCAACGCTGGCACTTGAGCCTAGCTCAGTTTCAGTTTGGTCACCAGGCATTTGCATTTGTAGGACTATTACAATCTAAGTGTCGGATCTGGTCGCTAACATTGCAATGGGGGAAAGCTATAAAGGATGATAGGAACCTACTATCCAGATATGGTACTATTCAAAAACGGTTTGTGACTAACTGGTGATCCATTATATCATCGGTTTATGGTGCCAAAGTCTGTGGGCTCTTCAGGCAGGAGCGTGGGGTAGGTTTATGGTGTAGTCATAAATGCCATGTAAATGCAGTGAAGCATAACTGTCGCTATAATAAGTCTGCCCAAGCCCTGCATTATAATAATGCAGCTCACTGTTTTTCTCTTATCTACTTGTCTGTATGTTTACATACAGGGCTGTCCAGCTGATACTACCGGTCAAAAGTTTTAGAACACCCCAATTTTTGCAGTTATTGAAATTCAAATTCAATGCTACCAAAAAATGAAAATAATATGTATCTTAGAATTGTACAAAAAGGACTGTTTCAGGGACCACAAAACAGGTAAACAATTTAAAACTGTTCTTCAAAAATGGAGGTTGATCAAGCCGTGGTAGTTGGTGCAACCTATTTCCAACTTCTGGAGTACTCACTACCTCGTCTGTCTGCATAAAAACAGTTTTCGGAACACACTGTGGTAGTATACCCTCGTGAACATCAGTTGAACAGCATTGTACTGGAGAAAGTAATTTGATGATACAGAAATGGCAAGAAAAAAGGGAATTAACAATGGAAGAGAGACAGACCAGCTTAATACTTAATAAAAATGTAGGTTTTTCCTCCAGATAAATTGGAGTGTTTTAAAACTTTAGACCGGGAGTGTACATTTAAAGACAAATCTTTATGTTTTTACTTGTTCTTAGTACCAACATTTTAGCCTTTTCTAGTTACATTATACCTTTTTGCTCTATTTTCCACTTTTGCTGGGTTTTTGTTTATTTTATTTCTGCAGTGAGCCATGTTCCACAGATGGCCCCCTGTGCCACACTTTTTTTTGCCAGGAAGGCGTGTTGCAGGCAACAGAGGATTGTCATTGTGTCCAAGCTCTGCTTTCTTGGCTTTGCTGGTCAGGGACTGAGTTGCATTTGTGGGAGGGTTTTTTTCAGCCTTCAGACGTGCATCGCTTGTGTTTAATTACCGAATACAGTAAATGAATGATGCAAGAAACGCTTATATGTGCACCCTTACTCTCAAAATCTAACCACAATGTCACTGAATTGCCAACACGGATCTCTTCTACGTATGAGGTGTCTTATAAAACGGAACCGGTGATCGCCGGTACTTGAAAGTTGGCTTAGCCAAATGCAGTGAGCGTCAATAGAACCGCTCTTTGAATAAGAGTGCAAACAAGTCCGAGCGTCTACGTGGGTTGATCTGACAAATCGTAAGTAAAATTGAATCAAATGTAGAATTACTGCAGCTTTTGCTTGGACATCAACCAATAATAAGCAGCTGTTTAACTCAGATGGAAAAAACATGGTGGGAGTGATATAAGTCTGAGAATGGGCTTTTGTGTTATGAATTTGTGCTCTTTTTAGCTTTGCTTGTATGGGTTCTGAGTGTGAACCTTCACCCTTGTGTTTGAGATGTAAGATGACACTCCTGACGGTCCCGCTTCAGCCTCCTTGGCTGTACAGTCATTATTCCGTAGCCGTGGTTTGATGTGAAGGGATCAGGAGCCCCCACTTCAGTCCAAGCAGCCTCATCGTGCCCTAAAGCGTGGAGTAACTTTTCAGGCAAACAAAAAAAATGCTCGTGGAGTCTAAATCTCGCGGGAAAGTTTAGATTCAGATTCGACAAAGTTGTAAACAAACAAAGTAAATGTGTTACATTAGCGAGTGGCCGAAGCGTTTCTTGAAAACCATCCTGCGGCAGCTGAGCCGTCATCGGGTTTGTATGACTCCTGCTCACGTTCTGCACTGTGCTTGCCTTTGAGTGTGTGTTTTGTCTTGCAGGTGGAGTTGCTGATTGAAAATGAAGCAGAAAAGGATTACTTGTATGATGTCCTCCGCATGTATCACCAGTGAGTGCCACATGTAACTGCCAAGTGTGTGTTTGCATGTGTGTGAGTGCTCAGGTCTTGATGAATGCCATTGTTGGATTTTCATTCAGTGACAGTAATTCAACGGGTTATAAATGGTTTGACCTGAACAGTGATTATTGACTACGTACTGTGCTTTCGAAATGTAATGTATACAAAAATACATCCAAAGCGAATCAGTCATTGGGAATAATTGAAAACCAAGCACCCGCTTTAACTCCTTTCCAACTATTTTCGCCATTTAATTTACAGAATATTGCCTAAATCATTTATAATACTCAAATTATGTGCAGGAGATTGCTGCAGGTCTAGGTTTCAATCGTCTTTGTCCAGAGCACTGTGTTCCCGTGGCTTAAGCCGCTTATCAGTTTCCACTGTGCCCTGACAAGCCTGGCCAGTTTTTAACAAAAGCTCTTTTTATGTTGTCGTCCTCCAAACAGTTCTAAAATGCCACCTATCAATAATTTAAGGAAGAAGATTTTGCACAGCCGTGTTTACTTGGCTGCTTTAAATGTTCTCATGTTTTTTTTTTGTCTTGATATGGACAAATACAGGAGTCAGTGAGTTTTCCTATCGTTATTTCAATTTGACTTTAGATATTGAAGCCATAGAAGTCTCTGTGCATCATTACTACTTACAAATAAGTGCAGAATCACTACAGCTTCTGTTTGGACTATTCAGACCGCCAACCATCCACTATCACCAACGTGTCTCGAAAGGTTGGACTGAATGAAGAGGGTAGCTCAAGTTAAGTGGCAAAACAATGAAAAAGAGAGAGAGGCTGACAAAATGTGTAATGAAGGAATTATGAGTCTGTTAAACTGTGATGCTTGTCAAGACGACTTGAGTGGTTTTGGTTCCCAGGAGGAAGAGGAGCACGGCCATGAATTTCTGATTGGCTACTGTTAACTAGCTGTTTGGCACTGTTTAACTAGCCATGTTACAACAATCGTAAGAGAGTTGGTATGACCCCAAAATGACATTTCATCTTGCTGGAGTTGTGGTGGTCTTCCAAGCCACTGAAATTCTGTTGTCACAATGGCCGAGTAGCACTTTGGACACCCCTGGTCTATTGTACGTAAACTACAATCAAAGTTACCCCCTGTTGTTTCTCAGGTCCATGGAATTGCCAGTGCTTGTCGGGGACCTGAAGCTGGTAATTAATGAACCAAAGCGTTTGCCCCTGTTTGATGCCATTCGGCCTCTCATCCCACTCAAACACCAGGTGGAGTACGACCTGCTCACCCCCAAGAGGTCCAGGTGTGTAGAATGACACACATTTCTTTCCTGTAGTGTGTATCTTATCAAACTTACAACCACATTCTTTACATTTGTAATATGCAATATTGATTGTCACTGGCTATTTATGTCCTCTACTCTCCCTGGATGGTTCAGGAAGCTGAAAGAGGTGCGTTTAGATCGGACACATCGTGACGGGCTGGGGCTGAGTGTCCGAGGAGGACTAGAGTTTGGATGTGGTCTCTATATATCACAGATTGTCAAAGATGGCCAGGCTGGAAATGTTGGCCTTCAGGTATGTGTGTTATTTGGCCTTTTTACCCTTTAGAAGTAATACAATTGATATATCAAACTTTAAACATAATAAACAGATACAATTACGTATTTGGGGAAATAACTTGTAACTATAACTGACTGCTTTTTTTTTTAAAAGTGATTTGCCCAACACTGGTAATAAGAAAATAGCTTTGGTTGCCAGTATTGCCACTTTTGTCCACTTGAGGGCTGTAGGTACCACATTTGATGAACTGATCACATGTCACAAACAGCCCATTTTTCCAAATAAAAAATTAATGTGTTTTCTTTATTCCGGCCTACTTCTTCATTAATGCTGCATTAATTGCTCAGCACATATGATATGTCAAGTCAAGAATTGATATGCTCCAGCTTTCAGGATCCAGGATAAGTTGAGTAAAATGGATGGATGGAAACAGAAATCAAATGTAAAATTATACAGGCAGTGTTATAAGTAATAACTTGACCCTCATACAAGTGTGAAAATAATTTAACTACAGTCATCCCTCGCTACATCGCGGTTTTGTGGTTTACTCTATCACGTTTTTTGAAAACTTTATTCATGCTGTTTTGTGGTTGAATACGGCTTATTATTAGTAAAAAAAAAAAAAAAAAGAGCCATATTTTAGAATAATATGGATAATACCAATAGAGCATAGTAAACAAATAATACTACTACTACTAATAATATAATATGCAAATTGTACATATTTTTAAACATTTTCAACATAAAAATGGGTAAATTAACAAAAAAAAATACAAATATAAGGCATTCAGAAGATGCTTTCAAAAAGGTGATAAGGTATGTAGTATTCTAATGTACATTGGTCACTCGGTGTCAGTAATGTTACTGTAATGTTTGGTGAGGCACGCAAGCACTTTATTGCTGAAACACCAGCCTTTTATTGCAGGTTTGACTGATGTCACAACAGGCACAATAATAATAATAATACTGTTCAGGCTGTAATCCACTCTAAGATAAAACTCAACTCTGAACCCCTGATGTCACTCCCTGTTCCCAATACATTTGGAACGTATTTATTGTAACACACAAGAGCACAAGTCTTATTTATGTCTTCAATGGCTTATTTACTGTTATCATCCTTATCATGTCTACTATATTGAATAATATGGGTTTTCTATGCTCTAATGACAAAAATATTCCATTTGTGAATAAGTAATGTTACTCCACGGAAATTCACTTATGGTCATGTCTGGAACAAATTAACCTCGATAAACGAGGGATTACTGTAGACTATTTGTTTCTACTGTTTCATCCTGTATTGACATTCAAGGTTGGTGACGAGATTGTACGCATCAACGGATACTCCATCTCCTCCTGCATCCACGAGGAGGTCATAAGTCTTATCAAGACAAAGAAAATCGTATCACTCAAAGTCAGACGTACGTCAACATACACTGCAATTTGATTTCAATTCTTGTGAGTCTTGTCCAGCTGTTGCCATTGCTTAAATGTGTTTTTCTCTGCAGACGTGGGGATGATCCCTGTTAAAAGGTAAGCTGTATTTTTTGCTGTCATAGCTTTGTCATGTCTTTGTAACAGTGATGTATTGTAATAATCATTATCTCCCGTCTCCAGCTCATCTGATGAACCCCTCAAGTGGCAGTTTGTGGACCAATTTGTGTCCGAATCTGGGGTGAGCAAGCATCGGTGTGATAAAGAATACATTTTTCACTTTGATGGAAGCAGCAGTAAAATAATTCAGAGTCTGCTGTTTTTTTGCATGTATGGCCCAGGAGAAAAAAAACAGTGTTGCTGGGCTGGCATCGATTGGAGGGAAGGAGATCAAGGAAAAGAAGGTGTTTCTCAGCCTCGTGGGCACCAAAGGTATGGGTATCAGTATTTCCAGTGGTCCCACGCAGAAACCTGGCATCTACATCAGTAACGTCAAATCAGGCTCACTTTCTGCGGAGGTTGGACTTCAGGTGAGCGCTCTGTCACCCTCATATACATACTTACCTGCTGTGAGCCGCACCTATCTCATCCTAAAATATAGGTTGGAGACCAGATTGTGGAGGTGAATGGAGTGGACTTCACGAATGTGGACCACAAAGAGGTAATCTCTTGGAGGAATGTCCTCCTCGCCATACACACGAAGCCTTTCCATTGATGGTAACATTATATGCCAGTGTAGCAAAGACACACCATTTCTGTCGGCATGGCTTGGAAAGCTCCACATTTATACCTCCATGTCATGCTAGTGTAATGACTTGCCTTCCATCTGTTTCACTGTCTCTTCTTGCGGGCTCAGCTTATAAAACCTGTAGCTCATCCTCCGTATATTCAGGCTCAGAAACATAAGGTTCTGGGTCCTCATTTGTCCAAAAGTAGTTGTTGGCAGCTGTCACAAAGTCTGCCGTGATTAGTAGTAGCAAACAGACACACGCTTGACACTCTGCTGTTGTTGACGGAAATAGCGCTTGATCTGAAATCAATGCGCCCAGGAAAGAAGTTTTGGTAATGTTCAAAATGATGAAAATACGGCAAAAGACTGTAAGTATTGCATGTTATCTTGAATGTAGCTGTTACTGCATGGTCACAGCATGTATATATAAAACGATAAAACGGAACTGAGCCTTTTGTTCTTCCTTCTCAAGGCTGTGAGAGTCCTGAAAAGCAGCAGGAGCCTGACTATTACTGTACTGACAGGAGCTGTAAGTAAAATCAGTTTGTAATAATGTGTGTGTTTTGTAGCTACTGTCGTTGTACAGTTTACTTACAAAGTGTAGGTTATTACTGGTTAAAGACCAGTTGAAAAATTGCAAGAATTTACATTTTGCACTGTTGGATCTTAAGGTGGTGCTACGCAGGACTTCAAAAGGCAACAAGAAGAAATGGGAGTGAGACAAAAGATGAAGCAATTTATTGCAAACAAGCATTAAAGTGAAATAGGCTGTTCATCAGCTGATCAGAAGTTTAAGAGCACAGCTTTTAAATGGCAAAATCTTGGAAAAATGTAGAGTGAATGTGATTTTGCGTCAGGTATTCACACTGTCATGGTCCCTTGATGGCAAAGGCAAAAAAAGGTTTCTTTCTTTGAATGTGGTGGGATTGAGGGATTGAGCTGCAACAAGGCATCTCGCCGAGCGCAATTGCCTCTGAGGTTGGATGCAGTAAAACAGTCATTTGAAATTTCTCCAAAGATCCTGAGGGTTAAGGAGCAAAAACGTCAAGTGGGAGACCCAAAAAAATGTCACTGGCCCTTAGCCGGCGTATCCCATTGGCTGTCTGTGAAGACACGGGACCATCCTCGCCCCAAATGGAGGTTATTACTGGTGCCAAGTACAGCCTCATAACCATCAGACGCCATCTGCCAGAGAAGATTTTTAAGAACAAAAAATGTCTTCAAAGGCCTTGTCTTCTTCTACGCCACAAAAATTGCCCGTTTAGAATTTGCACAAGAGCACCAGACAAGTGACATTGAAAAGTGGAAGAAAATGTTATTCTCAGATGAGAAAAAAGCCTTGACAGTCCTGATGGCTTCCGACGTTACTGGCATGACAAGGAGATCCCACCTGAGATGTTTTCCATATGGCCAAGTGGAGGGGGTGTCATCGTGATCTTGGCTGCTTTTTCCTTCAATGGAACAGTGGAGCTTCAGGTTGTGCAGGGGCGTCAAGCGGCAGATGGCTATATGGAGATGCTGCAGGGGGCATCCCTCATGACTGAAGGCACTCGTCTGTGTGGTAATGACTTGGTTCTTCAACAGGACAACGCTGCAGTTTAAGAACATTTGGGGATGGAAGACAAGGAAAGTTTACAAAAATGGACATCAGTTCCAGACAGTGGCTGTCCTCCGTGAAGCCATCTTCACCACCTGGAGCAACATTCCCACTGTCCTCCTTGAAACACTGGTATCAAGCATACCCAAACCAGGTTTTCAGGTGATTAACAAGAGTGACGGAGCTACTCATTTCTGACTCCTTTTTTCAACATTTTATTTCTATTTTAGTGGGTTTGTTTTTTTAGCTATGGTCTATGGTCTTCCTATGGTCTTTTGATCTGAGGAACAGACTGTTTCACTTTAATGCTTGTTTGCAAAAATTGCTTACTCCAAAAAATGTTTTGTCTCACCTCCATTTCTTCATTTCCAATTCTCATTTCTTTGGACTACTTCAAGTATTACCATGTCTGTACTCATGTAACAAAGTACTATGTTTCTGTCAAGTATTACCTTTCCAGCACTAATTATTGTATATTTATTATCAATGTTACATAACTTACAGTGCCAACTTACATGTTACATAACATTGTGATACTGCCTTATCATTTTCTTATGGCATTTCAATTTGGTTTCTATTTCAAAATTGGTAAATGGTACATGTTGAGTACAGGAAGTGCACAAACAAATGTATTAGCTATATGATAGGATGGGGGTAGGATTAAAGAAGCTTTGCTTCTTCCTACTCCTTATTGGACATGTGGAGCTGTGAATTGTAACGTGATATATTTCAATGTAACCTGTATGCATGTTTAAAATAAAATTAAACCATTTCCATTCTTTTTGCATTTTGACTTAGAAAGTCCTTAAGATCCAACAGTGCAAAATGTAAATGCACGCAAGTTTTTGATTAGGAGTGTATATCGTTGAAGCTGTAGTGAGGTAATTGTATTCCCTCAGAAAATGACAAATGTGGACACAAATGTGTTCATTCTCTTTTGTGCATCCCTGTGCAGCATTGATCAATGTGCCTGTGTTTTTATGGCTACATCACTTACCTCAGCCTTCGCCTCAACGTTTGCCATCAATCAACTGTCTCATTACGTTGTTTACGTTATAGCTGTGGACAGATGATGAATGTGTAACAAAAGACAAGCAGCGTCTTATTTACTATGCCCCTCTAATGGGTTTGTGCCTGGATGTACCCGAATATCTCCTGCAGTATTTACATAACTTTTACTTTGATGCAAATATATTGCGCTATACAGTAAGTGAAGTAGTGGCCTCACACTCCAGGAGGTCAGGTGGTGGCTAACAGTTTGCCTTCTCTGTCTGTTGCTGCTGTCACAGGGCAGCAAGCTATTTATGACGGACGAGGAGCGTCTAGCAGTGGAGGCTCGCAGGGAGCTGGAGAGGCAGGAGCTGATGCATCAGAAGAGGGTGGCTCTGGAGACCAACAAGATCCTTAAAGAGCAACAGGAGAAGGAGAGGCAGTGAGTGACTGAGGGGTTTATGGCTTTATTCTAGTGAGATGTTGAGGAGGGAATGTTTTTTTCACTTCTGTCACATGCACAACTTTGTGTTTATTTGCCCGATTTTGATCAAACACATTGCAGTTCGGTCCACAATTTCTAGTGGTTCCATTTTTACCAATAAATAGATAGCTGGGAATAATAGGACGAAAAGGTTATAAAAGACGCCACCGAATGAACGTCTGCATCAAACCACGTCTAAATACTACAGGCCATTTTAAGATTGACTTTCTATATCTTTTGCATAGTCATGAGATTGTAAATCAAATAGACACCTGCCACACGTACATTCATAAATATCTGGCGTGGAGTAATAAGGGAACTTAAAATTCTCTGAGGATGCCATCAATAATGTCATATGTGGCTGTTCGGACTATTGCACAATAAAGACTGTAAATATATCATCAGGAGAAAGATGGAAATCTCCCAGAAGACTGCAGATGAAGAGCAGCGCTACAAAAAGGAAATGGAGAGGTAAGATGTTAGTAGATGCAGACATTAAGATTTGTTTCTGTATGTTTAAATCAGAGGTGTCCAGACTTTTTCCAAAGGACTTTTTCCTTTTTTTAGGTATGCTAAGAAGTTAGATATATTTCAAGAAAAAAACTTCATCTCAACTTTGTGATGCGAGGTGAAAAAGCACATTATCAGTATCAACTTTAGTCTTTGCCTTTTTTCCCCATTTTTGCTGTTGGTGTTTTAAATATTTTTGGGGGAAATTATGACTTTATAATATAATAACTTAATATTACCATAATATAACCATAATATTATAACTTTTTCCCCAACCAAATTTTTCCAAAATTCCAACTTTATTATGTTTTGTTTATTTCATATAATATTATGGCGTTTAAAAAATACTTGTTTTTTCTTAATATTGAAACTTAATGCTACTAAAATGACATTATTTTTTTCTGCTAATATTACGAGATTATTTTCATAAAATTACCACTGTTATTGTTAGATTACAACTGTTTTTGTCTTAATATTTTTAATATATGTTTGTCAAATTATTGCTGATTATTCCATTTTTGCTGTTGTTTTTTTTATTTAGCAAATATTTCAACTTCTTAATTATTTGTTTTGATTATGGCTTTATTCCCGTAATATTTACAAATGAGTCCCATAATTTATAACCTTTTCCCCCAAGCTAGTTTTTCCAAAATGACAACTTCATATTGTTTTTTTCACATAATATTACGACTTAAAAAAACTATTTTTTTCTTTAATCTTGAAACTTTATGTTACTAAAATGACGTTGTTTTTCCTTGTAATATCACAGCGTTATAGTAGTAAAATAACTGCTTTTTCTTATTATAATTACAATTTTTTTCCCTTAAAACTTTTTTTGTTTAATGATATTTTTAGAATGTCCCGCAGACCAATGAAAAAATAGCCGCGGGCCACAAATGGCCCCTCGGCAGCACTTTGGACGCCACTGGCTTAAATGATGTTGACTTGCTTTGCTGTGCTCTTTAGGATTGAGGCTGTGGAGAGGAAACACCATCGAGAATGGGAGGAAGACTATGGAAGTAAAGAGCGGCCACCGAGTCCTCAGATTCAGAGGAGCCCTTCACCTGCCCCACCTGAGATTAAAACCTCCCAGTCTCCAAAGGCCAAAAGTTCTCGTAAGAATCCTTAAGATCAACATTTTCTTCTGTTGCATGAACATGTTTGCTTCTTTTTTTTCTTTCGGAATGCACAGTTCCAGTATACGTAACTGAGCATGCTTTCTTCCTATCACTGCTGTGTGCTGTACTGCTTCTTATCAACCCTCCTGTAAGATGCTGAAGGCAGCTCAGAGGTGGTCAAGAAGGAAGAGGACAGACAAGTGAGTCTGCAGAAGTCCACATTTGTAAACAGCCTAGCACAACGTTTCCTATGACAACCAAGTGTATCATTTCATTCCAAATATTTCAACTTTTAAAAATTACATTACATTCTATTTTCGTAATATTTTATTCCAATAATATTATAACTTTTTTCCCAACCTAATTTTCCAAAAATTACAATAATTTTGGTTTGTTTCTTGTAATATTACAACTTAAAAAAACATATTTTTTCTTTAATATTTCAACTGTATGCTTTTAAAATGGCATTATTTTTCCTCATAATATGATGAGTTTATTCCCGTAAAATTGCAGCCTTTTTCTCGTTTGAATTTGGCATTTTTGTCGTAATATTTGGTCTTGATATTCGTAAAATTACAGCTGTCATTTTTTAATTTTCTAACTATTTCAACTTTCTTCTTGTAAATTTTCTCATAATTATGACTTTATTCATATAATATTTGGACTTTATTCTCATAACTTTTCCCCAATCTAATTTTCCACAAATTACAGCTTTATTCGTTGTTTTGTTTGTTTCTCATAATAGTACGACTTTAAAAAAAAGAGCATCTTGTTTCTTTAATGTTTCAGCTTTATGCTACTAAAATTATGTTATTTTTCCTCAAAATATTCTTGTAAAATTACAACTTTTTTCTCTTAATATTTTGACTTTATTCTTGTAAAATGATTGCTGCTTTTTACATTTTTGCTGCTGTTTATTTTATTTTTTTTAGTTTTCTTGTTAAATTATATTTTTAGAACGTGCCGCGGGCCCAAAAAATTGTTAATGGCCCTCGGGCCGCACTTTGGACACCCCTCCTATGGAATCACAGAAATTGACACTGAACTCCATCATATGGAACTCCATCATACCTCAACGTTCCAAAAACAGTCAGATTCACCATCCAACTTTTACTGTCCATGTGTACACCTCCACTCCATGTTTGGCTTTTTTATTTTTAATACAAGTAGCTTTATCTGGGACAGGAAGTTTCATCATACATGGCGTTAATGCATAACATAACATAACATTAGGTTAAATTTGCTTGTGTGAGCTGGTGTGTTTCTTTTGTTTCTATGTCTATGGCTCTGTTGGTGACGCTAAACAGTAGAAACAGGTCAATTTGTAAAAGAGGATTGAACTCTCTCTTGGCGTGATGATATATTTTAACTTTATCTGAGAAATTAATGAATGGTTCAAATCTGTTATTAATAGATAGTGTTAAAAAATAACATTATTGCTTTTATCTCCTTAGCATTTGGCTGGTTTTATCGATATGAGGGGAAGCTTCCGTCATTCCGCAAGGTATTGTCGCTTGCCTGCATTGATTGTGGTGATACAAGAGAAAATCATCAAAGAGTTTATAGTCAGATGAGTCATTTTGACCGTAATGATTACAGTTTGGAGTTGTAGCGTTGCATGGTTTGCTGTGGAGTTTGCAGTGAGAGACACTTCATGTTTTGTGTTGACAAAGCATTGACACCCCAGAAAGGAGAAAAGAAGAAGAAAAAGAAAAAAGTGTCCAACACAGACACGCTGCAGGAGCAGAGAAAAAACAAAAAGGAGATGGAGTTTGAGCTGAAACTGGCCAAGGAGAAAGAAGAGATGTACGAACGTGAGAAGCAGCTGAAGATCAATAGGCTGGTTCAGGAGGTACGATAGCTGGGACAGGAAAGCTTTGCTCAACTGTATTGTAATACATTGCTTTAATATTTACTTTTAAGATGCGCACTCGCCTATAACATCATTAGGTACATTCTCATGTGTCACTGTCTATACCACTGCAAACTAAATGTACAATAATAAACATTTTATTAATCTTCCAGGCACCAAAAACTTGTACATTCGGCTCATTTGATATTTATAATTCTTAAAAGGTGTATAGAATATACAGTATACCTTACCTTGGGGACTGATTTGGTCCCATTGACTCCAATGATAACCACATTTTTTAAAGTTAAAAATATCTCCAAAAATGCTGTTCCAACGATAATGGCCTGGTCAAGAGTGGGGACAAAAAGAAAAAAATAATTAGAACAAAAGGGGGAGAAAAAAAGGAAAAACCCCCCACAAAAAACGAGAAAAAAAAGGGAAAAAAAGGCTGTGTTTTGGAAAATTATGCGTATTGTTTTTTGATTAAAAAAAGATCAAAAATAAAAACATAAAAAAAATATATATATATATACATATATATATTTTTAAAAACATGTTTATAGTTGTAAGCCTGAAATTGTTAAGATTTGAGGCAGTTAACAAAAAAAAATCCTGTAACGACACTATTTTTTTTTTTATTAACGTGCACACGTCATGTTTGATCCTTGGCTGATGCCGTAGTTTGCGGAAGCAGCAGTGGCAGAATATTGAGCAGAAATGGAGAAAGAAATGGGTATTTTAATGGATCAATTTAGCTTCAAAGCCCTGGCAGATGGCTCTCACAACAAGACCTAAGTTGTTTGTATCTACTGTCGCTGTGATTGAATTGGCTAATAATGCAACTCAAGTCGCAACACAATAAATATTTTCTTAGTAAAAAAAAAAAAAAAAGCATAATGCAAATAAATGGAATCAAGTGACATAAATTATTTAAAAAAAACCTCAATGTTACTTTGGTATTTTATAGTGGAGAATGTGCAGGTCACATTTTTCCACAAACTTGCGTTTCCGTGTCATGTGATTGTTGTTAGCAACTGAGACGTTGTTAAGTGGTTGTTGCTTGTTATTCAGTGGAAAGTGAATGCTTTATACCACTTACTCTCTACTCCTGTCTCATTGTGATTAACACCTCCACATTTGGTGACCTTCAACGTGAGTAATATGTTGACCGACATTGGTGACAACAGCACGGCCGTACCGGCGCTGCTCAGTGCTAACGAAGCAGCCAATGCATTAATATGTGTGCATGTATGTGTAGGACTGATTGACATTTTGTGGTGCTGAATTACAATACCTGTGCACTAGGTTTCAGAGACAGAAAGAGAAGACCTAGAGGAGTCGGAGAAAGTTCAACACTGGGTTGAGCGTCTCTGTCAGACTCGGTTGGAACAAATCTCTTGTGTCGAGAATGAGTCACCAGAGGTAACCCGTGAGACCACCTTTGCCATAAGCTTATCTGTGTGTGTGGGTCCTTTCTTATATCTGCCAAAAGAAGTGTATTTATTGTTGCAAGCAGTAAAATGTGGTTCATTGTTAAAGACAACCCATGCTCTGAAATTAAAAGGATGCACAACTGCATTGCTGCCAATGGCCAACAGGGGCACTTTGAGTTGGGGACAGATTTTTACAGAATTATCCATTAACTACCTGTACAATGTTAGTGTGAGTAGTTGCAGAGAGAAAAGACAAGGGGATGGCATATTATTTCCATTTTTCCCTTGTTAAATTAAGAGTACAGCGATAGCAGACAATTAAAAGGGACATTTGATACCAGGCCACAAAGTATTTTTAACATTCAACATTCATTTTTTTGTTTCATTGTGACTCTTAAGCTGTCACCTCCACTCTCCCCTACTTCGGAGCCCAAGGTGAAGCGTTTCCCTGGAGGTCTGCACCTGGCCACCACTGACCTGGATGACATTAATCTGGATGAGGTTGATCAAAGCCTGAAGGGGCCGCTCAAGAGACTAGCCCCCACCCAGCCAATTATGAGTCAGCCTCCCCCTCCCTTGCCTCTCCCTCCGCCTTCACCCAAACTAAACCCCACCATTCCCAACTATTCTTCCTCTTCTTCAAAACTATCTCCCCAGCATCACGTGCTGCCCTCACCCAACGTTGACAGACCTCCAGCCTCTTCTACCTTGAGCAACAAGGGGCACAGGCTTCACCCTTCTCAAGCCCCTCATCCACCGTCCTCCCACTACCCTCCTCCATCTCAGTCTACCCATCCCCCATCATTCCCTCAACCCACCCCAAGACCGCCGCCGCCGCCCCCTCCTCCTCCACCGCCTCCGCCACCCCCACCACCCCCACACCCGCAACAATCTGAAGAAAGAGTTGCCGCCCTCAGTGGATACCGCCAGCATCCTCACCTCCCTCACCCCGCCAGTCCACCTGGAGGCAGGAGTGAGTGGGAGGCAGGTGGCTACCTCCCTAGAGGGGGCATCTACTCGTCCAACACCAGTGAAATGTCCTACCCTCCTAGTCCCAAGGTTAGAAGTGCTCATGTTTGAGGATGCTGTGTTGAACTTGAAACCAGTCGAGAACAATTGCAGTGCACTAAAATGCAACAAGACTTTTTTAAGGCAGCAGGACACACTGCTCTTGTCTTTGTGGATGCATGGTATTGCTTTACTGAGAGGTTTAGTCATGGTGTGACATACATGTCATGGTCATGGTTATGGATTTCCCTTTAGCCCCAGGAAATGCATTTGAAGATGTAGTTTGCTGTTATTGATTGGTAGTGGCTTTGTTTTGATGATGCATGGTGTGTGCAATGCAGTGACTGGGACTGAATACAGTGGATCCTCGTATACTCGCCATTCAGCATTCGTGTACATTTTTTTTCTCTGAAAATAAGCCTGTTTTTTACAGAAAACACATTTCTTTCACCATGAGTTGCTAATAATTTATGAATATGTTATAATACAAAATTGTTTTTCATTTCAGTGGCATAGAGTTGGAATATTGGAAAAAATAGTTAATAGAATAGAAAACAAAATAGAAAACAAAATAAAGTTGAAAGTTTAGGAAAATTAGATTGGGGGAAAAGTTACAATATTATGTGAATAGAGTGATAATATCATAAGGAGAAAATTTATTATTTATGAAGATTATTTAAGAAGAAAGTTTAAATATTTGACAAATTTAAAAAACAACAGCAAAAATGGGGAAAAAGGGGAAATAACCCAGTGGATAGAGGCTTTTTCACAAACCTATATGCATTTTTTTCTTGAAATATACAGTATATTACTTCTTAGCATATCTTGCTTTACAAAATGTTGAAGTGGCAAAGTTGCATCCTTTCATTTTTCACTATGTGGCCCTCGCTGGGAAAAGTTTGGACACCCTGCTTTATTATGTTTTTAGTACGTGTGTGAAGCGTATTGAAGAAATGGAGCTGAATCTAATCTAATAATTCCATTAAACATCAACGTCAAGCTAGCCAGGAGGTTTGGAGGGGGAGTGGGCACAAGCCGCGTGTCAAAAATATACATTTTTATAGGTGTGTTAATGACTCACGATTTTTTTGCCCTTTGCTGGCCGCAGAAATAGAATAGGATAGAATAGAAATAGAAATATCCTTTATTGTCATTGTACAACGTACAACAAGATTAAAAAAGGCTTCTCCTGTTTCAGTACAAACACAGTAATAAAAAGTGCAAAGCTCAATAAAAAAACAAGCTCAATAAAAGTGCAAAACCCACTTTAAACAACATATTGCACATTCATTGCACGGATGAGGAATGGTGAGGTAGCGGGCATCTACTGTATTGCAATAATGCAAAATAGGCCAAATGCCAAAAAGTCTGTTTAATATTATGGTTACGGCATTTTGAAGAACAGTGTGGCGGCAAAGACATTTCTGCGCTTCTGCACTCACTGTATTTTATTGTGGTTCAGGTCATGAGAAATACATCCCATGCCAGTCGCATATCCACTCCTTCCTTGGTGAGTTCCTCTGTTACAAGACAACAACACATCCAGCACCCGTCAAGGTGTTTTGGAAGGTTAACTTACTATATCAATGCAACTGCAACATCCCAATAGCAACTAGCACCTAGTCCTCCCAACCAGCGGCGTCCTACAGCTCCTGTCATGTCAAAGCCTGTCATGCTGCCCCAGTCGCAGACCCACCGGCCAGATCCACAGAGACCCGCTGTCCGCTCTGACGGCCTGGTATGCAATGACACTCGTCGCGTGATTCACCTTAACAGGGATATAAAACATTCATGTGACATGCCAAATGGTTGAGAAGTTAAGCTCTGGTGCTTAATTTAAGTCTTCCAACACTGCAGCTGCTTTATGGCAAATACATTTGTGGATATCAGATCAGTTAGGAGAATCTATCCTTATGTTGGTATTAAATAGCTTCTTTTTAAGCTGGTTAAATCATCAGTCATCAACAGGGGAAGTAATGTAAAACCCCTGCTGCTCCTCCAACAGGCCAAACATTTTTTCTATAAAGAATAATCCTCCTTGTTATTGAAAGCTGACTCAAATTTGACAGTCTTCATAATGGTTACCTGGAATCTTGTAATTGACTTTGAAGATGTTTGTGTCCCTGTAGTGCAGACATAAAACATTTCTCAAGCGTGTTTTTGTTTTCCAATTTAGGTTGTAATATGATCTTGTGTTTCAGCCTCCGGAAATGTTGAAGCGGATGGTGCCTTTCAACTCGTCTTTTAAATCCAACAACACCAAACCACAAGTAATCCAAGTCTTAGAGAAAAACCATTGCTTCTTTTCATTAGACCTTTGCTCTACTGGGTCTATCAGGGCTTTAAAGTCCATTGTTGTTGGATATGAGCTTTGACTCTTTGTAATTCCCTGTGGCTTTGCTACCTCTTAATAGCTTTAAGAGTTACTGATTGTCTGTGCACTTTTCCACGGTGGGAATTACCAGGCTGTTGTGGCTGTTAACCCTCATGGCATGTTTACCACCCCCTTGTAACCTACCATAAAAAGTTAGTTGGTAATTGGTTTGGCCTGAACTCATAAATAAGGAGTCACATCACTAGCATCAACTTGTCAAGAGATGTGATTGATTGTGTCTACACTGCAGTTTGCTGTGTTTCTTTTCCAGTTTGTGTTTTATTCTATTCAGCTTTGTTTTACTGTGTTTTGGAAGTAACATCACCTTGTGAGTGTGCACCTCATTGGTAATAATGTGCCACTCACTGATGATTACAAGTGGGTGCAATCAGTCTCTAAGGCAGCGGTGCACCCTCTCTGCATCTCGACAAGAAGGAATGATTATACAGTCGTCCTTCGCCACAACGCAGTTCGAATTTCACAGCTTCACTCTTATCACGGTTTTTCAAAACATATATTAGTAAATCATTCTGTTTCGTGGTTGAATACAGCCTCTTATTAGTTGAAAAAATGGCTAAATGAACTAAAATACAAGTAATTCAGAATTCGCATTAAAATTGTGACTGTAGTATTCTACATCACTAGGTGTCAGTAATTATCCTGTGAGACAAGCACCAGACTAGATCACCGGAACAACAGGCGTTTATTGCAGGTTTAAATGATCTCACAACAGGCACAACGATAATAATAATCATCATAATAATAACAACATGGGCTACTGTTCTGGCAGAACCCCTGAATATGGGTCTTTCTTGGTGCGTGTGTGTGCCTGCACTTATGTGTTTTTTCTTGTCTCTTCTTTGGATTTTGTCAAAAAAAAATGCTTTAAAAGCCTCTGCCCTCTTGTGCCTTCCTGGTTCTGGTTTATTGGAAACCAGAGCGGTTCGAAGACATTCACACACTGGTTGTCAAAGGAAACGCGCCCACAGAACATACACACGTTTGTTGTTGCTTTGTGTGCTCTTTGGTAATTCTTTATTGACATATTGATGTGTTAAATGAACTGCTCATTGATTTTCTTCCAGGGCTTTCAGAAATACTTGGAAGACTTCGATCCCCACTCAATGGTATTGTATGTCTTCTTTGCAGAACAAAATGAAATGAATGTATTTATATGGTAAATAATAATGGTAGAATATGCACTGGTAATTGGTGGGAAATACTTTGCAAAGGCTTCCACTGGCTGGTTGTGGAACTCTGGACCAGCTCTACAGTCTCAACAGGGTCTTTGAGGGTGCATGGGAGTTTGCCCAATCAGCCTACCTGTGTTTTGTGGACTTGGAGAAGGCATTTGACTGAGGAACCACTGGGGAGTACATTGGGAGAATAGCGTACTGGACCGACTCCATGGTTCATCGAGTTCCATCTGCGGGTCGGGGGTGACATCCTGCCCCAAGTAGAGGAGTTTAAGTACCGTGCAGTTTTATTCACGAGTGAGGAAAGGATGGTGCTGTGGTGAAGAGGGTGCTGAGCTCTCAATTTACCAGCCGATCTACGTTCCTACCCTCACCTATGGTCATGAGCTTTGTGTAGTGACCGAAAGGACAAGATTGCGGGTACAAGCGGTTTCCTCTGTAGGGTGTCTGGGCTCTCCCTTAAAGATAAGGTGAGAAGCACTGTACTCCTGGAGAAAGTCTGTATAGAACCCTGCAGTAGAACCCTGGCTATTCTGCATTGAGAGGAGCCAGATGAGATGACTCGGGCATCTGGTCAGGATGCCTCCCGGATGCCTCTCTGGGGAGGTGTTCAGGGGAAGACCCAGGACACGTTGGAGAGACTATGTCTCTCAACCGGCCTGGGAATGCCCCGGGATCCGGCGGGAGGAGCTGGACAACATAGCCGAGGAGAGGGAAGTCTGAGCTTCCCTGCTTAGGCTATTGCCCCCCTTGACCCAACTTAAGATAAGAAGGTGGATGCATGGGTGGACTTCTGCTGGCTACAGAAACACACAGTTATATTGTTCACCACAAGTACCACAAGTGTTCATTGTGTATACCTGTAATAACCCTTGCTGTTAAAAGCCTGAGCAATTATTGCTGATTGTGACTATAAAGACATGAGGAAGCAATTCTTTTATCCTGGCACCTATAAGCTCATTATTGTTATTATAGTCTTTCTTTTCATTTGTCTTCCTCCCCGTGTTCTTAGTTCTCATCAGATCAGATAGCAGGACGGGACGTGAGACTGCTCAGGATCAGAAAGGTACTCACTGCGCTGATGGCGCACTTTTTTAATCGGATGATTTTTGCCTGTTATGTAAATGATGGACGAGCACGACTGATGCTTCTTTCCCGCTCTTGAGGTGGGACAGCTGGACTTGGCTTTGGAGGGGGGTGCAGACTCACCTTTGGGGAAGTTAGTCGTGTCGTCTGTGTATGAGGGAGGGGCTGCAGACAAGCACGGTCAGTACACACAATGCCTGTCGACTATACCAGGGGTGTCCAAACTTCCAAACTCCCAGCGAGGGCCGCTTCGATATTTTGTAGATATGCTAGGAAGTTATAAATATTTCAAGGAAAACAGTGTCTCAGCTTTGTGATATAGGTGAAGTGTTACTAAAATGAAATTTTTTGCCCATAATATTATGACTTTACAATCAGAAAATAGGGACTTTTTTTGAGTACGACTTTTTTGTCTTAACAGTTTGACTTTATTCTCGTAAAAGTACAGCTGTTCTTTCCATTTCTGCTGTTGTAGGTTTTTTTTTTTCAAATATTTAAGCTTGCCTCTTTAAAAAAAGTATATCTTCTGACATTATTTTTCCTCATCATATTATGATTTTATTCTCATAAATTGTGACTTTTGTCATTGGAATACAATTGGCCACACTTTGGACACCCCTGGACTATACTGTTTGTATGTTCTCATACACTGAGGTGGCGCTCATATTTATTTGTGTGCCTGTGCCTCACCGCTTGCTTGGTAGCGAAATGTGTCTTGTGTGTTTGCAGGTGGCATTGTACCCGGAGATGAACTTATGGCTGTTAATGGGAAGATCTTGATAGATGCTCCACTCACTGAAGGGCAAAACTCTCTGGCCCGAGCCTGGAATAGCGGAGGGGTAATTGTTTTCGCTCTAAATTAATTATTTTTGCTGTGTACAAATGGTGAGCTGAGAGATGTTTTAATGGCTATTTGCCATTTATTTGGATAAGCCGACCAGCTCATCAAGTCCTGGTTTACCGTGTTCTTCTTCTTACTAAAAAGTGCCTGCTTAGGCTGACGTTGACTGACATGGTCAACTGCTTCGGTCGACACAAAGGTGGAAAAATCTATCAAAAATCTATCAATCCTGAACAAAATATGGCCCGCGGGCCACATTCGGCCCATTACGCCTTTTAAACCGGCCCACCGATCTTTCCTAATTATTTTTTACACCCTTTAACATCCAAGCTACTATGTAGCTGGCAATTGGATTTGCAATACTACAGGCATGGAAAAGATGATCAGACCACCCTCTTCATTTTCTTGTTCATTTGAATGCCTGGTACAACTAAGGTACATTTGTTTGGACCAATATAATGATAACAACTAAAATAGCTCATAAGAGTTTGGTAGTACAGTGTCATAGTTATTGATGTAAGAACTTAAGTGAATTTAGTTATTATCAAGAACACCATGCAAATGGCTAGACTTCTCTGAATTTATGCGTGGCGTGCTCCAAACATGTGTGGGACATCCCGACTGCCCCAGGCACCTCACGCGCTAGCCACACCAAACATGCTGCAAACACTTAGCGTAGCGACATGAAAAAAGAATCAACCCCTTAAGACACCAAACCCCACCAGCCACCCGAAACGCCAGCATTGCCACGCCGCCAAAGAAGCTGCCCTAAAGCTAGCTGCAAAGAAAGGGCCCGCTCCCATCTCCCACCATCGTCGAAGATGCCGGCCCTCGTCGGCCAGCAAACTACTCCGACCCACGGTTTGTACTTCTGAGTTGCCGCTATTTTTGAATGTTTTGTTAATAGTAGTGATGATATTTGGTTAGGAAAAATCTACAGGTCAGTGGCGGGCGGTGCATTTGGTACCTGAGCCTTCAGTGAAGATTTAACCCGCCAGATGTTTTTTTGTTTTGACAGAAATTGTGAGGGCCATTATCCTTGTCAAAAATGACAACAAAGTTGTCCGTGGCAGGTTTTCAAGCCACGGCCACCCATGTTTAGCGCTAGCAACATAGCCACTGAGCCAACAGCACCTTGATCAATATTTACTAACATGACAAAAAATATAATATATATATAATATATATTGTTTTGATCTGATCGAACCAATCAGAGGACGGAAAAATGCTGATGTTACAGTGGGCCAGCAAGCTAGATGCAACTCTGAAGTCTGTTTGGTTAAGGAAACAGCCCCTGATTCTAAAGGCTCTGGTACGATTACATTGATATGGCAACACATACTGTAGAAGCTGAAATTTGATTGGACAAAAATCTAACATGCACATACCTGTACACAACTGGAAGCAGTGCAGCCAAGAAACACGCTAGAAAATGAAGATAATACCGTTGGGAATCAATTAATGCAATTTCATGGAACAAATAATAAAATTGAAGTTGGTAATAAAAGTCTGCACACCAGTGCTACAGGTACAGTTTGTCAAATCCAACTTAGTTTGAGTCTAACTCCAGGTGGAATTAAATGTAAATTTAGTCTTTTGGATCCAAATCTGAATCCAAAATTAAAAAATAATACATATAAAAGGTATCGGCTATGTCTTGAGGAGCAAAAATGTATCAATATCGGTATCCGCTTGAAAAAAATTAATTGTATATCTGTAATACATTTCCTGTGGGTGGCACTTGGCTGTTACTGTCAATGATTAGTTTGACATGTTTTTTGACATATTTTGTCCTCCTTTTCAGGACTGGATAGATGTTGTGATTGCAGTGTCGCCCCCAAAAGAATATGAAGATGAAGTGTAAGTATTCCCTTTTAAAGGTTATCCCAAATTCTTAAACACGGATAAAGTGAGGAAATAGCACGCATTTTTTGCATAAAATACATAGCAATTTTATAGACGTAAGTCATTTAATTTTGAAAAGCCCCTATGCTCTGTAGCCCCTTGAGCTGTGATGTCATTTCAGTAAGACATCCCTCAAGGAAGCCTGTTGCCATACTGTTTTCTGTGTAATCGCCTGTACAAGCGTTTGAAACACATTTTTGGAGAAAATGCCATGACTTTGCGTCACGGGAAGGTGCAGTAATGGCACAGGTCACACTCTTTGTCTTTTTTATTGGCCAGAAAACCAAAAAGTTGTGAAGAGCTGCACAAAAAAAGGGCCGTCAAAGTGGTTGTTGTTTTGCTTGGCACGTTTCAACGATGATTGCTTTGAAGTGTTGCCAGAGTGAGACCTTCAAAGTATGATTTTAACACTATTTGAGCTCATAGACATGAAATAACACCCCTATAGTCGCCTTTACACTTATATTACCCAATATAGTAAACATAATCATGGAAAATAAACGATAATATTGACCCACACATGTTAGCATTGAGAGAGTTCCTTGTAGATGTTTCTTTTTTAAATTTTCTTTTAATTTGTTTACTTCTGGGGCTTGTGGTAGCTAACGTAATGTAGCATTTGTATAGAGTCATACAGAATCTGACGTTCTTTGAAAGTGTTATTGCCAACCTTGACGCCAACAAGGAGTGCTCAATTAAAACTCAGAGCTCGCACACTTGTCTCCTCTACAACTGTTTATGTGAATACATATTTGTTGGTGCTTGCGGCAATAACCTGTATGTGATTAAGGAGTAGAATATGACTGCGGGGTGGGTGTATGTGTGTGTGTGTGTGTGTGTGTGTGTGTGCAGCCCTAAGTCAGCATCAGTCAGTCCCACTGTGAACAGACAGGTGTTTGAAGGCAGTGCAACACTGTACAGGCACGGCTACCTGCTTCAACCCTAACTCTCCACCCGGTAACTGAATCCCTTTTCAAACTTCCTCGTCTGCACGGCAGAGTGGATGTTTGCTGTGACATTTGTTTTTTCCCCTCCTTAAGCACATGTTACTGTCAGTCAGGAGGAACACAACAAGAGTATTTTAGTACTTCAGTACTTCTTTGTGAAACTGGCAGTGTTATGTCGTCCTGCAAGAGTGAGTACAATTGAATTGACTTTTTGCCTGAAGGTGATGTCTCTTTATTGCATGTGCGCTGCATGGAAACATGCTATTCAGGTGAAGACATTTACAGATAATGTGATCACTGACCCTTTCCCGTCGTATATCTGCCATCCTAGTGTATATAAACACACATGTGGCATGTGTGCTATTGTCCTGTGCCATCAGGTCATGGACGCTCATAAAGCAGCGCAGGACTCCTGCCAGCCTTCAGCAGTTGTTCTGATTGATGTTGTTCCTCGGGACTGCGACATGTTCTCGCATGCATTGTGACACGGTAGGGCAAGGGTGTCCAAAGTGCGGCCTTATGTCCATTTGCGACTCACGGCACATTCTAAAAATGTAATTTAACAAGAAAAAACAAACAGCAAAAATTAAATTTTTTACATTTTTTATGTGATTTTTATATATTATGTATAATTTTTTGTTTAAATAAGTGTGTTATTATTTTATTAATATATTATTAAATAATAGTATTATTCATTATATTTTTTATATATTTTTTAAAACATTAAAATATTAATATAAATGAAAATAATAAAGTTGGAATTTTTGGAAAAGTAGGTTGAGGGAAAAGTTATGTTACGAAAATAAAGTCAAAATATTTTGGCAATGAAGTCATAATTACTAGAAGAAAATTTACAATAAGAAAGTTGAAATTGTGGGGGCGGGGAACAACAGCAGAAATGGAAAAAACAGATGTAACCTTTTTTTTGTGGAAAAAGCTTGGACACCCCTGCTGTGGGGGAAGTTCTGCACGAGTCTTATCAAAAGCTACAGTATGAAAAATATTCTCTGGACTGCAGTTTCAGTCTTCTTTCTATTCTTTTGTGCTTGTGCAACTGGCCTGTACAGTGGTGTGAGTAAGTGTTTGCCCCCTTCTTGATTTCTTTTTTTTTGCATGTTTGTCCCACTTAAATGTTTCAGACCATCAAACAAATTTAAATATTAGTCAATGACAACACAACGGAACACAAAAGCTTTGGGACTCCAGTGATCCACAGTAAGAGTCATTATCCACAAATGGCGAAAACACTGGACAATGGTGAACCTTCCCAGGAGTGGCCGGCCAACCAAAAATACCCCAAGAGCGCAGTGACAACTCTTCCAAGAGGTCACAAAAGACCCCACAACAACATTCAAAGAACTGCTGGCCTCACTTGTGTCAGGTGTTCATGACACTACCATAAGAAAGACACTGGGCAAAAACAGCCTGAAAAAAACAGCCCAAAAAAAGACGAAAACCACTGCTAAACAAAAAGAACATTAAGGCTTGTCTCAATTTTGCCAGAAAACATCTTGATGATCCCCAAGATGATCCCTGTGGGAAAATACTCTGTGGTCTGACGAGACAAAACATGAACTTTTTGGAAGATGTGTGTCCCATTACATCTGGCATGAAAGCAATGCCGCATTTCAGCAAAAGAACATCATACCAACAGTAATATGTGGTGGCGGTAGTGTGATGGTCTGGGGCTGTTTTGCTGCTTCAGGACCTGGAAGACTTGCTGTGATAAATGGAACCATGAATTCTGCTGTCTACCAATCCTGAAGGAGAATGTCCGGCCATCTGTTTGTGACCTCAAGCTGAAACCAACTTGAGTTCTGCAGCAGCACAATGATCCAAAACACACCAGCAAGTCCACCTCGGAATGGCTGAAGCAAAACAAAATGAAGACTTTGGAGTGGCCTAGTCAAAGTCCTGACCTGAATCCTATTGAGATGCTGTGTTCATGCTGGAAAACCCCCCAATGTAGCTGAATTACAACAATTCTGCAAAGTTGAGTGGGCCAAAATTCCTTCACGCTTGATTGCAGTTGTTGCTGCTAAGGGTGGCCCAACCAGTTGTTAGGTTTAGGGGGCAATCACTTTTTCACACAGGGCCATGTAGGTTTAGATTTTTTTTTCATTTAAAAACTGCATTTTCTGTTCAGTTGTGTTGTCATTGGCTAATTAAATTTGTTTGACAATCTGGAACATGTAAGTGTGACAAACATGCAAAAAAATAAGAAATCAGGAAGGGGGGAAACACGTTTTCATACCACCGTACATGTGTTGATGTGTTGTTGTCTGCATGCTTACACTCGTGATGGGCGATTGACATTGAGGATTGACCTTTTTTTTTTCTCGTACCGATTTTGTTTTTGGCTTTTTCGATCCCAATAAAACCTGTGACTAATACCAAAGATGTGGATTCAAGTCATGAGCCTTAGAGTGTAGTCAGGCTCGAGTCACAATTTTGATGACTTTGGGCTCGCAACCCCCGACTTGAACTTTGACATCATTGGCTTGGGACTTGACGACCTGAAAATACTTGAGATTTCGAGTGAGTGTGTTGAGTTAAACGTGTCCCCTTTCGAAGTATTCAACTAATGTGACCCTTATTATGTCATTTCCAGCAAGACAACACATTTTCCAACAGAATCTGCCTCATTGAATGCATCTGTTAAGGTCCAATCAGTTTTAAGAAAAAACAGCAAGGGTGTGGCTTACATTTCTGTGAGTGCCAGACTGCTGGAGAGTGGCAGCGATTAACATCGCGATGTGTCAACTTTTGCGACCCAGGGGAACGTATGAGGACGCAGGAGGCAAGAAAATCAAGCCACCCAAGTTTATTACACTTAACACTGCTTATGACTTGTAACGACTCAAATTTTAAGCCTATTACTTCGTATTTGACTCGACCTGTCTTGTCTTGACTTGAGACGTCATTTGGACTTGTACGTCTTTACTTGAGACTTGGGACTAAAGACCTGCAATTTGCAAAACACCCACCCATGTCATATGGCCACCACTAGCTTACACTGTATTCCCTATCAGTAAAAAACTGTCTTTTGTCTTCTCCAACAGAACATTCTTCTAGTTACGGCAAAGACAGCCAGTCTGGTGAAGAAGAAGGAGCTTTTAATTCTTCAGGATTCCCTCAGGAGTATCTCATCTTTTTCACCACACCAGTCTGATGCACCGTGTTGTTCTTTTCTGTTGCTGCATACAAACGGCCTCCACACCTACTTTGCCTTGCAAATTAGAAAAAGAGGATCCCGTCAATATACTGTATTGCTTTCTTTGTCTGACGGATGCTCTTGTCAATATTTCATTTTCTCCAGTATTCCCTTTCAGGCAGGCCGGTCCATGAAGCCTCCTCCCTTATTAGGAAACACGAGTCACGCTGGTTTCCTTCATGCTGGTGGTTTTATTGGTCAGCAGGAGGGAAAAAAACGTGACTAATTTGAAGTCAAAGCAGTAATAAAGAAATTCACACTGGATATATGCTGCTTTGCTTGGCGTATTTCTTAACATTATAGATAATAGATTGTTGCATTCATTGTAAATTATATTTATTTGTAACGTAACATGGATTTGTAAAGTCACTTTTTAAAATTGGCTATTTATTGAGAGTGTGCACATTTTGAAAATGAATGTAATTTACAATGCTGGTTGAATCATTTTGAGGTGCAACTGTATAGATTTTTTATTAATACAGTGAGGGGAATTATGGTGTGATGCAGTAAATAAAATAATATGCTACAAATTTAACAATTAAACCCCAAATTATTTATAGTCTTTTTACACGACTGTCAGGGGTTTTGGTACGTTTTAGCGCAATCTAGAACAGCATTCTGTGAAACATAACATTTTAAAATGGCATATGCTTGTATTGACAAAGAATATCAATCATTTTGGACATGGATATTTTTGTCCGAAATTTAAAAATAATATGAAAAGAAAAATAATTTCTTTAAAAGTAATACAGTATCTTGTAACAGTGTATTAAGTATTAAAACCACTTTCCAGCATAGGTGGGTGATACTGCAAATTTTGGTATCGGCCCGATAGTAAGTAAATACAGCACCAGTATCGGTAATGCTGTTACTGATCATTTTCAAGATCATTGAATGATTTTATGATTTTGCCTTTAGTTTGTTGATCATGATTATAATCAGAATAAAACACAGGAGAAAGACTATGAAAACCAAAAAATGTATATTTTGTGAACAATGTAACTATATAAATACAAAAAATTAAAAACATAATACAATTATTCCCACATTTCTTTTTTTCCCTACAAACAGTTGTTTCAGCACAATAGTGCAAAATAAACAAAAGCAAAAACAACCATTGGCTCTCATTCAAAGTCTGGTGTCCGAGGACCAACTGAGTTTGTGAACAATATAAGAGGGGTGTCCAAACTTATTCCACCGAGGGCCACATACTGAAAAATAAAGATGTGGGGGTTATACTTTTACATTTTTGAAAACAACCCATTTAGATATGCTGAGACATTTTTTATAGTTAAAGAAAAAAACAGCCTGCATCTCAGCTTTGTGTTATCGGTGACAAAGCCTATTATTAGCATCAACTTTTTCTTCATAATTACACTTTTATTTTTTTTTACAATTAAATTTCCATCTGGCACATTTTTTTCTCGCAATTTTTTTAATATTACGACTTTATTTTCACAATATTTTTTCATTATTATCATAACATAACTTTTCAATCTAATTTTCCAAAAATTGCAACTTTATTATTTGTTTTGCATTAAAATTGTGACTGTAGTATCTTCATTGGTCACTAGGTGTCAGTAATTGTTTGGTGAAACTATAACTACTTTTTATTGCAGGTTTCAATTTTCTCACAACAGGCACAATAATAATAATAATAATAATAACATAGTGATCATAATAACACGGGCTACTGTTGTGGTTGTAATCCAGCAACAACTCTGAAGCTCTGACATCACTTCCTGTCCACATGTTCGGAAGACATTTGTTGCAACACACACGAGTCTTATTTATGTCTGAATTGGCTTAATTTTCTCTAATTATATCTACTATATTGGTAATAGTGTAAAGGCGATTATAGGGGTGTTGTTTCATGTCTAGAGGGCTCTCATAGTGTTTAAAGCCGTCTTTAGAAGATCATAAATAGGTTTTCTATTCCATAACTGCGAAAATATTCCATTTATAAATAAGGAATCCTACTTATCACGGTCGGATCTGGGCCCGATTAATTGTGATAAACAAGGTATCAGTGTATAGTTGAAACGTAAGTATTGGGTTCCACAGTTGCACACAGCAATTCTAACAAGGGAGCATCATGCATAGCTGTGCAGATGAATGTCCTCAGGGGGCAACAGCGCTCCTTTTTTATGCCTACTTTCAGAAAATCCTTCATATCTACTAGACCTAGATGACCTAGATGTCTTTATCTTCATCTGTATATACTGTAAGTATTTGTCATGGTTATAGTATAGGGGTACTAACAGAAGAATGAAACACATCTTTAAAAAGTAGGTTGAACAGTCCCCCATGTAATCATGTGTGCTGTGTGCATCAACCCACTTGCCAGTTACATAACCACACTGGAATCATCTCCACTCATGCTGCATACGTGACTTGTGTCTGGCTACCATTTCCACAGTTGCATCGACCTGCTGTGGTGCTTTAGTTTGTACTGCTTGCCAGTTCATGACCGGGACCGAAAGGTGAGCCTGCCAGGGTAGAGGATATTCTTCTTTGAGTCCCCCAGCTTCAGCACCACGGACAGTTCCACGCCTCCAAGCCGTCCACCGCCGCCTGTAGGCCCGCGTGATCGCGTCCAACGTTCGGCCGGCCCCTCCGAGCTCATGTCGGAGGACACTCTGGAAGCTTATTTGCCCTTTGGCTCTCGGAAGTGACGGATGTGGCTGCGCTGAGGAGCTCCCACCATGATCTCACGATACAAACCGGTAAGTGCGAGACCACCTGCTGCCTCACTCATACTTGCTAACTAATGCGTTGTTATGCACTATTCTCACTTGGCGCTCGAAAATGTGCTTGTGCAAGGATGCAAACCCGAGTGTGATGCAGATTTGAAAATAATTCGCTGTCAGTTTGGCTTCGATGCCAGTTTTGTGCACTGGCACGATTCACTGGAAGATATTTATAAAAATGTGCAGAGAGTAGGGAAACTTGTCACACAGATGGAAAAGAGTGAAAATTTCAGTTTTCAGCCGTCATCTTTGTTAGACAAAATCACCCTCCACGATAAGCTTGTATTTATTTACCTTGTGTGTGTGTATGCACTTTTACAGCCAGTTGTTCCCTGACTCTAGTCTAGTTCAAGGGTGTCCAAAGTGCGGCCCGGGGGTCATTTGTGGCCCGTGGTAATTTTTTTGTTGGCCTGCAGCACATTCTAATAGTATAATTTAACAAATCTTAAAAAAAAACAATAGCAAAAATTGAAAAATCTAAATATGAAGAAAAAAAGTTTTAATTTTTCGACAATGTTATAATGTTACAAGAAAGTCCAAATATTATGGGAATAAAGTCAGAATTATGAGAGGAAAATTTACAAGAAGAAAATGTAAATAGTGGGAAAATTATATATATATATAAAACCCAGTAGAAATGACAAAAAACAGTTGTAATTGATTAAATAATTGTTTTTTAAAGTCATAATATGCTTGCAAATAGCAAAATAAAGTTGTAATTTGTGGAAAATTAGGTTGGGGATAAAGTAATAATATAATGAGAATAAAGTCATAATTTTGAAAGTGTTTAAAATGTGAAAAAAGCGTACATAGTATATGGTGAGGGGCTTTACAGCCCTAAAACATAATAATAACATCATAATTGCAAACAAATAAAGCTGTCTACTTTGCTGCTTATTGAGGGCTATTTTGGGAACCCATCCCCCGCCATAAATGAGGGAACACTGTACAGCCAAGCTACTACACAACAACAGAAAAAACAGAGGACAAAATCATATAAAACATGTAAAAAAAAATTGTGTTTTAAACAATAAAAAAAGAAAACAAATAAAATAATAACCATGAACATAAAGTAAGAACAACTATTCGAATGAAAGCTAATTCACGATCAGTTCAAACTCTCAATAATTAGTTACTTTCCACTGGGTTCCTGTTCATTGATAAACATGACCTCAAGTTAATGCATTGGAGTATCAATTTTATAGTCAAAACATTTAGTATCGGGGGCATCTACAGTATATTTCAGAATTGATCCCAGCCTATGTTGTATTATGAAATAAGTAGTCATAAAAAATGTAAAAAAAGACATCGGTCTGTGAGTCCCGTTTGGATTATTCCAAGCTGCTCCCATGTGAGTCTTGCTGATCCTGATCCTGCTCTGCTATTGGCTTTCCCCCAGGACTGAACACGCATTTATTCCACGCATGAACCATTCGCACTGATTGTGTGTAGAAAGGAAGACGTTATTACATCTTTCGGGTGCGATAGAAATGTGAGACTGTCAATGAATGAATGAATGGGAGGTGGAGTTATGTAACGCTCAAAATTGGGGTGGGATTTATGTTTCACGATTGTATGACGTTTGTGTTCCACATTAACTCCAACCCCCCCCCACTAGCCTCAGCCAACCCTGTTCTCTCTCTCTCTTCATCCTTTTGTGTTCTCTCCCGCCCTTCCCCCTCATCCTCACCCGCCTACCTTTCCCGGCTCGGTCTCCCAGCCTGCCTGTGCATTCAGCCCCCTCCCGCTCTCGTCTCCCAAGGTCGCTGTGGTCTGCAAAGAGACAGGAATAGCAGGTGCACTGCAGAATGCCGCCGCCGCTCTCTGTGTGTGTGCGAGCCATGTGAGAGAGTGTGAATGCATTCCGGTGGAGCTGTGCGGAAACTGACGCCTGACTTTTAAAAGGATGTGTGCAGTCGCATGTAGACAGGATGCAGATGTTCCTCACCATCATGACCCCCAAAGCTGCTTAGACTGCAGAGGAGGAGAAGGAGTTACTGGACTGCACTGGATTGGGGTTGTCTCTCCTTCCCTCTGTCCCCTCTTCGTCACTGGAGCCAAATTTTGCGAGCTGGATTTAAGGGGGAGCAGCAAGGGGGTCACGCTTGGAATTGCCAGGATCTGCTGAGAGGTTTTCGGTGTTTGCTGTACAGACACCATGCTGCTGTTTTAAAATCTGTCGGTCTCTCCTCTGTCTCTGATACTCCCCCATCCTCTTCCTCCTCCTTCCTCACACTGGCTCCCTGCAGAGTCCCGCTTCCACCATGTCCTTGGCGTTTTGTGGGAGCGAGAATAACTCAGAGGCCTACAACGTGGACGGGGGAGTTCTGAACAATGGCTGCTTCTTGGACGCACTCAACGTGGGGCCGCATGTTTTCCTCCTCTTCATCACATTCCCCATCCTCTTCATCGGTGAGTGTTGGCCCGCAAACTACTCCTGCACATAAACACACACATACGTTCACATGTTGAGTCAGCAAAAGTTCCTGTGGGTCTCAGTTTGGTACTTAGTACACCTGCCTCATAGCCACATGGTCCTTGGTCTGAATCTCAGCTTGTCTGTGTGGAGTTTGCATGAGCAGTACGCAACGTTAATTGGAGACTCTAAATCTGGTGTGTCCAAAGTGCAGCCCGGGGGCCATTTGTGGCCCACGGCAGCCTTTTGATTTGCCCGTGGCACATAATATAACAATAAATATTTTTTAAAAAACAGCAACAGCAGCAAAAATGGAAAAATCAGCAACATTTACACAACAATAAAGTCAAAATATGCAGAAAAAAGTTTGCATTTTAGGAGAATAATGTAATATTATGAAGACAAATAATGTCATTTAAGCAGCATAGTGGTTGAAATATTAAAGAAAAACATTAAACAACAAACAGAACAATGAATAAAATTCATAAAAAATTCATAAAATTAGGTTTGCAGGATAAGGGAGAAGTTACGATAGTATGAAAATAAAGAGAAAATATTGTGAATAAAGTCATAATTGCGAGATGTACAATAACAAAGTTGAAATAGCTGGAAAATAAAAAAAAAACAACAGTAAAAATGAAAAAAACTTCTGTAATTTTACAAGAATAAAGTCAAAATATTAAGAGAAAAAGTCGTATTCTGAAGAGGAAAAAAGTAGCAATTTTCCAAGAATAAACTTGTAATGGGAATAAAGTCAGAATATTATGAGAAGAAAACTTACGAGGATGAATTGAGAAGAAAGTTGAAATATTTGGAAAATACAAGAAAAAAGAGCAAAGTCGATTCTAACCATAGGCTTCACCTCTATCACAAAGCTGAGATGCAGTTTATTTCTTGAAATATATTCAGCTTTACAAAATATCAAAGTGGTGAAGTTGCATCCTTTCTTTTTTGTCCCTCTCTGGAAAAGGTTTGGCCACCTCTGCTCTAAACTGTCCATAGGTGTGAACATGAGTGCTTGCTTGTCTACAGTATATGTGTCCTGTAGAGGTGTACCTCGTACCTAATATCTCTCGCTCGCTAATATCTCTCGCTCGCTCGCTCACCTGTGACCCTGAACATGAATCAGTACATCACGTGTGTCCGGAATACAGAATCTCTACTATGCCTTCAACTGTGACGCCTTGTAAATACTAAAAGAACACAACTACTGTAACTTACTTGGAATGCACACGTCCCAACATATACGGTGTTAAGGTGACACCTCATCTGCTCATCCTCCATCCAGGCTTGAAGTGTAAGGTTTATTGTGTGCGACGCCGACACTGTCACAGCTACGACTGCCTTCCGGTGTTCGTGTGTTTGTGTGCCAAATTTGAGAAGGCAGTAAAGAAAAAAAAACACTTTGTCACTCTCCATAATTGGGTTGACACATAGTTCTTCTTCTGTGGGTTCCTCTTATACTGAATAAAACACAACTAAAAAAATGGCACAACAAGTTGGATGCCGTCTTGCACAAAATTGCTTGAGGTGTCAAGAAAGCCTTTTTTGGGGCTTTTTATGTTTGTTTTTTGCAATGCAGAAGTGCACCCGTGATGGCAAAGAGGAAAACTGTGATATAACCTTGGAACGTATGTCATCATCACTACAGTAGTGCATGTGTTGTTAAAATTACAGTAAGTGGATACCACTCACTTCACGTAATCTTGGCATGTTTCCTACCACGCCACATGCCATCAAAGTGTGTGTGTGGGTGTGTTTTATTGTAATTTATAATACTAATAATTATAATTATTGCTGGTCTGGAAACATTTAGAAATGACAACAAATTAGAAATCAACCCATATTATAGAAAGGATTCTCATCAACCTTGCTTGGAGGCTCCACTTTATATATACACATACACACGCGTACACACATGCACACACACACACAATTTATGTATTGAGCACATTTTATGCCATTGAAAGATGCTATACATAAATGCTAACATGATGACATAATATAAATAATACCAAGGGAGGATATGAAAAAGCCATCAATATTTGTCCTGGTAATTCATTACAAATGAACTATAATTCTAATGAAATATACGGTATTTTAATACTGTGTGTTCAATTTACACACTGGATCGGTACACAGCATGCACTCTCATCACATCTGTATAGTCAGAGCTTGATGATATTCTCATTAGCAGCCCACGGCTATTCTAAGTCTTCATATTTGTCCTCCATTAACGTAAAAAATGCAGCTAATTTTAGCAAACAAGAAGACTGAAGTGGAAGAGAAGCTATAGCTGAAAGCCACACATTAGTCCTCTTTCTTTTATTATCCCGAGCTGCGCTTTCATTTGTCCTTTATGGGCCTCCGGGGGCATCAAGGCGGTGTTTACCTTGAGTGTGCTGACAGAGAGAATAAAAGTCCTATTTGTATACTTTGCTTAACAGCAGTGTTCCCCAGCCTCTACTGAACCAAGGCACATAAGAAAAAGCTCACAGCACACCACCAAACAAAACTGTTGGCAACAGGTGGATACACAGGATACGTGTAGTGGAAGAGCATTTCATTGATCTGCCTGTCAATACTGTATATGTGGCTGCCATTGATACGCTCCAGATCCAAATGTTAAGACCTGTTGGAAAATTGCAAGAACATTTTGCACTGTTGGATTTTAAGGAGGCTCTAAGTAGAGCTACAAAATGCAAAAAGAAGAAATGGGAGTGAGGCAAAAAAAAAATAGAGTAAGCAAATTATTGCAAACAAGCATTTAGGTGAAACAGTCTGTTGATCAGCTGATCAAAAGTTTAATATCACAGCCCTTAAAGACAAAATCGTGGCAAAAATGTGGAGTGACTGTGATGTTGTGTCAGGTATTCACACTGTCATAATCTCTTGATGGCAAAGGCAAAAAAGTTTTCTCTCTTTGAACGCGGTGGGAGCTGCATGAGCAAGGCCTCTCGCAGCGCGCCATTGCTGTTGAGGTTTCGCAGTAAGACAGTCATCTGAAACTTCTTGAGGGTTATGAAACGAAAAAGTCAAGTGATAGACCCAAAAAATGTCACCGGCCCTGAGCCGGAGGATCTCATTCGCTGTCAAGGCACGGGACCATCCTCGGCCCAAATTGTTTCTGGTGCAGAGTGCAGTCCAATAACTATCAGACGCCATCTGTGAAAGAAGGCTTTTAAGAAGAAAAAAGGTCTCCTTCATCTCCTTCATCATCACATAATTGGACGTTAGGAATTTGAGCGCACCAAACACGGGACATTGAAAGGCGGAAGAGAGTTTTATTCTCTGATGAGAAAAAATGTAACCTTGACGGTCCTGATGGCTTCCAACATTTCTGGCATGACAAGGAGATCCCACCTGAGGTGTTTTCCACACGGCACAGTCCAGGGGGCGCCATCATGATCTGGGCTGCTTTTTCCTTTAGTGGACCAATGGAGGTTCAGATCGTGCAGGGGCGTCAAACGGCCAGGGGTATGTGGAGATGTCGCAGAGGGCATCCCTCGTCTCGTCCTCGCAGAATCATGAATTGACCAGCCACTATTTCCATACAAGGCCGCCAAAGAGGGTAATTGGAATGAATATTAAAACCTCTACGCCGCCAACTGCCGTGTGGAGCCATATTTGATGTCAGCATGAGCGTACATTCATGAGATTGATTGCACCTCCATGTTTCTTTCTCCTTCAGAGCTGAGAGGCAGCACAGTTAGGCAACTTGTGATGAAGGACGCACAAGTCAGAGGGGAAATAAAGGAGTCAAGCCTCCGCATGCTTCTCTGGGGTCAATGTCAGGAAAGTGATCATAAAAGCAGCTCGCTGAGTAATTATAAGACGGTAGCTGGTCTTTTGCGAGCCTAATGTAACACGGCATACTCACAACTTGCAGCGGCTGATACACAAGTGAGCTCAGAAAGAAAGCCTGTTTTATTCCACTGATTCTATATGTGATTTTCCTTATTCTGTTCCATGTGTGAGGCTGGGGCAGTCAGAGTTCCAAGGTCCACATCCACCACAGCACGTGGCTACACTTCCCTGGTCACAACCTGCGATGGCTGCTTACCTTTGTGCTGCTCTTCATCCTCGTCTGTGAGATCGCGGAGGGCATTGTCTCTGATGGGTAAGTCTTCTTCTCTTCCCATCTTCTCTCTGCTTGATGTGCTGAGTTGTTGTGTGGGTGTAGAAAAACACATTGGTTGTTTTTTTTGTGTCAATGCCAGCCGGAAAGTGTTTGTGCAGATTGTGTTTTGGAACTGAGAGTGAGGCAGCAATCGGAAGATTTTTTGTTTTCAGGGGAGCTAAAGACCTAGCTCACTGTCACTGCTTCTTTGCAGCTGTTCCGTTTCACTGGATTTGCCACTAGTCACCTGATTCTTCTTTACTATTTGCTGATAACCATTAATAATAATAATAATGGAATGATGTTATAGAGCGCCTTTTAGGTACCCAAAGCGCTTCACAGTGGAGTGAACCCATTATTCATTCACTGCTCAGTCACACACTGGTGGTGGTTATCTACATCTGTACCCACAGCTGCTCTGGGGTAGACTGACGGAAACGTGGCTGCCAATTATTATATATTTGTGTGTGCAAGATGGCTATGAGAACAAAGTGTTTGTACTGGCCAAGATAGCCTTGTGATCGTGCGTCATGTTTCTGCTATCGACAAGCCTTCCACATATCTTGTTCACAGCAGAGGGAAAATATTCCATTCTTAACAGTAGCTAATTGGCTAAAAGACAAAATGCTAACATTGCTAAGTACGTGAGACACAGATGCACACCAGAAAGTAATGCACAAAAGTAGTAAGGGCCAAAAAGTAGACTGGACTCGGTTTGTGCTTATTTTTTTTTTAATGCTATCTTTCCTCTTTTTGACCCTACTTGCAGGTTCAGCCAGTCCCACCACCTTCACCTGTACATGCCTGCAGGCCTGGCTTTCATGGCTGCCATCACCTCCATTGTCTACTATCACAACATTGAGACTTCCAACTTCCCTAAACTACTCTTAGGTACTGCACACTCGCATCATGCAACTCTTTCACTGAGGACACGCACCTGTGTGCTGTATACTGGCTTTGATGCAAAGCCACGATTAACTTAGTAATGTCACGCCTGTGTTGATAGACAGACCGATAGATAGATAGATAGATAGATAGATAGATAGATAGATAGATAGATAGATAGATAGATAGATAGATAGACATAGATTCAAAATCAAGTGCAGAATAATACATTAGGTATGATATATACAGTATAATATATATATATCTATACATAATGTACATAATAATAATACATAATCATAATACATAATAATGCATAATCCATCCATAATCAGCTCCTGAGGTCATCTAAGATGACACTGTGAGTCATGACCTGCTGCGATTCCGGATGGGTTGACAAGCTCTTCGTGAGTTAACTTGCAGCTTGTGATTGGCTCCTGCCAAAGAAAGAGCTGACGTTATCATAGTATTAAAACGATTAGTAGTAGTTCTGAAGTATTGGAGATGTCACTAGAGGAGAACATGGTAGTAAATTAGTCACACTGCTGTATAAGCCGCAGGGTTCAACGTTTAAGAAAAAAGTAGTTGCTTATATGCTGGAAATTACGGTAATATTTTGACTTTATTCTTCTACATTTACTGCTGATTTTTACATTTTTGCTATTGTTTATTTATTTATTTTTTCTTCAAGCATATTTTTTGAATGTGCCACAGGCCAATAAAAAAAAACAGCCAAAGGCCTCAGCAACCTCCATGTAAGCTTGTGCAGACTTGATGATGATATGATTCTAAAAATGGGGCAAGTGATTCAATGTATCTCCACTTGAATGGTTCATTGCCCCGACATCAGACCTCACTGGGATTGAAAGCAATATCATCGAGTGCACTCTGCACTGAGCAGACATTATTCACCTTTTTTCATTAGGCAAATGAGCATTAACTGATGTGTCTGATAGTTCTTGTATTCCCCACGCATATTTGAATGTCTTCTCATAACCCTGTAGAAACAAATGCAAGATAAGCTTTATAGAGAGGAAAAATAAAGCATGAAAAGTCAATTTGAAGCATTATTAACTGATCTGTGTTAAGCTCTCAGTGCTTCACTTGCTTGCTTTCTCACGTTGCTGAGCCGCCCGGGGGCTTGGAGGTCTTTATGTCAGAGACGCTCTCTTGAGAGAAGCAGTGTAGCAAGGCTAAGGTCACCATAGCATGAATATACAGTAGATGAACGTTCACTACTCAGGCGCTACCCTTGAATGCTTTGTTTGTTTAGCTGCGTTGCATTTGTTGGACTTGAAGGAAGATAGCGGTAGATCACCAATGTTCAAAGTGCGGCCCGGGGACCATTTGCGGCCCGCAGATTGTTTTTGTTGGCCCGTGGCACATTTTAGGAATATAATTAAACTAAAAAAAAAACAAATATGGGGAAAAATAGAACAAAAAGGCAAAATGTAAAGAGAAAAAGGTGAAGTGTTGATACTAATACAGGGGTGTGCAAGTATTTTCTGCCGAGTGAAAAATGAAAGACTTAGATATTTTGTAAACCAACACAAGTAAATATGCTAATAAGTTATGTATAATTCAAGAAAAAAATGCATTTCAGCTTTATGATATAGGTGAAAAAGCTGATTATTAGTATCAACTTCACTCTTTGTTGTTTTTTCCCCATTTTTGCTCTTGTTTTTTTAAATTTTCCAACTATTTCAACTTTCTTCATAAATAATCTTTGTAAATTGTCTTTTTGTAATATTATGACTTTATTCCCATAATATTATAACTTCCCCCCCACAACCTGTTTTCCAAAAATTACAACTATATTTAGTTTTTTCATAATATTGCAACTTATTATGTTTTGAATAATATTACCAGTTTATTCTCGTCAAATTTCACAAAAAATTCTCGTTAGAATACAACTTTTTCCTCTTAATATTTTGACTTTATTATTATAAATTATTATTATTATTATTCACTTTATTTTAGTGACATTATAATGTTTCTTGCAACCTAATTTTCCATGACTTCATGTCTTAACAATATATTTTTTATATTTCAACTTTATGCTTCTAAAATGATGTTATTTTTCCTCTTAATATTACGTTATTCTCGTAAAATGATGAAATTATAAAACATTATAAAATAATATCTTCTTATTAGATTAGAACTTTTTTATTTTATTATTTTGACTTTACTTTTCTGACTGCTGATATGTCCAAAAACATGCATGTTCGGTTAACTGACGACTCTAAGTTGTCCATAGGTATGAATGTGAGTGTGAATGGTCATTTGTCTACATGTGCCCTGCGACTGGCTGGCGACCAGTGTAGGGTGGACTCCGCCTCTCGCCCCAAAGTTAGCTGGGATAGGCTCCCCGTGACCCTAGTGAGGATTAAGCGGCAATGAAGATGAATGAGTGAATAAAAATGTATTTTCTGTATTGTTTCAATCGTTTTTTATTTGAATTTGCACCTCCCCTGATCAAGTACAGGGCAGAAACCGAAGATGAGGCTGCCGCAAGCGTCTCTTCTCTGCTTAGTGCGCACGCCCTATCCACCGTCTGAGCTGGATCATGGCACCTGCCAATTTTTTGTTTGTCAGCATGTCGCCTCTAATATAATGTTGCAGAAACATTGATTATACACCATGACTTTCTTCACCCTGTGTAACGTCTTTAATGTACGTGTGACATCATTATTCTTGCTAAATGGACAATAAAATACATAGAAATGTCAAATGCGGAGGACGCGCTGAAGCATTCTCGTCATCCTGAAGGTGTGGGGGTGTGCTGACATCCTTTCATAGAGAGGAGGCATTTTTTGTGACAAAAGCAGCAGTGGCTGGAGAGCAGCAAGTCAAATGCATTCAAGATAATTTTATGCTCCGCTGAATGAATTCTTTAGTGATCCTACTAATTGTGTCTTTCTATTTACTGTTTCACTGTGTCACAATGACTGCTGTGAAAAAGTCATTTAAAGGGATTAAAATGAGTGCACAGCACAGTATAAATAATATGAACTGTCTGATGAAACACACATTCATTGGTTATGCTTTTGTTTGCATTTGCATGCACCGTTTTTCTGTTTGATCAAATTTGGTCGACCCAAGGATAAATTGTTGAACTTTTGATCAACACATGTCAAAGAAATGTATTTTATTTAATGCTCGGTGGTGTTTTACATTGTCTTGTCTGAGTTCTGATGGGTGTTTACTCTCCTCAGCCCTTCTCATCTACTGGGTTCTTGCTTTCATCATGAAGACCATCAAGTTTGCCAAATATACAGAGCATGGCATCGGCCCCAGGCAGCTGCGCTACTGCATCACGGGCCTCCTGGTGCTGCTCTATGGTCTCCTGCTGGCTGTGGAGGTCAATGTGATCATGGGCCGGGTGAGTGTGCGTGTAGCGTATTGATTGCTCTCCGTTTTTAATGTAACTCACGTCTGATTTTAGTCTGGAGCCCAAATGGGCGCAGTGGTCCGTTATTTTGCGATTGTGCCAGACAGAACTGTGTCTGCAATGTTAAACAAGGAAATACGGCAAACAGAGTGGTTGACATTTTCCAGTGACATCACCGTCATTCGACAGAGTAACTGTATTTTTAAACCTGGCTCCTCGTGGCGATTTAGAGCATATTCGTGCAAGTTCCACCTCAAAGTACACCTCAGCTGCTGAAGCTGTGTCCTCTGGGTGCACAGCTGAGGAAGTGATTCTCCCTTCATGCCTCGCACACGCTCTGATGAAGCATACCGACCTAAAAATCACAAATTACAGTTAGTGGTAAAGAACAGGCCGAGAAATTCAAAGTGTAGGCAGGTAAAAAACCCACGTGCATGACAGGGTTATCGAATCATGACTAGTGCAGAACGCCGCCATGCAGCAGTTTCTGCAATAAGCAGCGTGCGCTCTGACAAGAACAAGGCAGCATCTGAGCAATGTTTATATTTGTTACGAAGCCACACACAGTGCTATCCTGCAAACAGACTAATAAGTAATGGTATCATTAATTATCATTAATTATCATCATATGGCACATGGCGACATCGTGGATACTATGTGGGCCCCACAGTCAAGAGATTGGGTGGGTTTTCTCCAGGTACTCTGGCTTCTTCTTCAAAAAACATGCATTGTTTAGAGACTCAAAATCAGGGATGACCAAAGTGCGGGCCGGAGGCCATTTGTGGTCTGTTTTTTTTTTTTTTTATTGGCGCGTGTTGGCGAGTACAAAATGTTTTTTTCAGAGTTGTATTGTGAAAAACAAAACGTTTTTTTTTTTTAATTAGGTTTCGGAAAAAGTTAGAATGTTATGACAATAAAGTCAAAATATTAAGGGACTGGAGTCATAATTATGAGAGGAAAATTTACAAGAAAAAATTGAAATAGTTGAAAAAAGAAAGCCCGACAAAAATGGAAAAAACAACTGTAATTTTCTGGGAATAAAGTCGAAATATTAAGGAAAAAAAAGTCACAATTTTATGAGCATAAACTAGTAATATTATGAGGGAAAAATTAGTTTATGAGTTTTTTAAAGTGAAAATATGTTATTTCTTTAATTGGAATATTATGAGAAACAAAAAAAAGTAATTTTGGGAAAACTGGGGAAAAGTTTCTAATGGGAATAAAGTCATAATATTTACAGAGATTGTTCATGAAGAACGTTTAAATATTTGTAAAATTAAAAAGAAAAAAAAAAGGGAATAATTGGGGGGGAAAAAGCGCAAATAGAAAAGTTGACACCAATAACAGGCTTTTACACATGACAAAGCTGAGATCCATTTTTTTCTTGAAATAACTTCTTAGCATATCTACATGTGTTGCTTTACAAAATATCAAAGTGGCAAAGTTGCATCCTTTCATTTTTCACTATGTGGACCTTGCTGGGAAAAGTTTGGACACCCCTGCTCTAAATTGTCCGTAGGTATGAATGTGAGTGTGAGTGCTTGTCTGTCTATATGTGCCCTGCGATTGGCTGGCGACCAGTCCAGGGTGTACCCTGCCTCTCGTCGAAGTCAGCTGGGATAGGAAAGAATGAATCATAATACGTCTAACTGTTAAACACATTGTTTTTCCATCTCTCTCCCAATCATAATTCTCTATCAACCCCCTGTCCCTCTACTGTGGCACTCTATCTCAACACCGGTCAAGACGGACGGCCACCTCGCAGAATCAAAAGCGATAAAAGACAAAATTGACTTGACAAATAAACTAACAAACCAATGGCAATCACAAGGATTGCCCCTCCCACTTGTTGTTTCAGGCACTAGCTGGCCATGACACTAATTGATATAGCAGCATATTTTTATTTTAGCTGTGCTATAAGTTTGTGTCATAGCTCTCTGAAGAGATAAAATCAACTATACAGGCAGTTGTGCTCCTTCCTTGTTTAATTCTAGTGCCCACAACAGATCAGTAATTGGGCATTTGGAGGAAAATATCTCAACATGGACTTGATATATTGCGAAAGTCCCCCCAGATTATTTAATTCTAACTGCTGTGAAAGGAGTCTCAATAACAGTTTACAATTTAATTCAAACATAATTATATACAAACAGTTGCAATGCCAGCACTGGAGAGAGCGATTAGCGGCCAACAAAGGTTTAGCAATGTCCAATAGATCTCGGTAGAGGAACCCTGTTCCGCTTTCTTTTATGACTTCTGTCAGGTGGAAAAATGCGTGTAAACGTCCCTTTTTTTGCTGTTAGGATGTTAGGCAGTCTCAGTTGGACAGGTAATCGCTCCTCAGACAGAGGTGACATATCTGGAAACTACAGTATGTGTGTGTGTGCAAGATGGCTATGAAAACAGAGTGTGTTTGTATCGACCAAGTAGCCTTGTGATCGTGTGTCCTGTTTCTGCTATCCACAAGCCTTCAACATGTTTTGTTGAAAGCAGAGGGAACATATTCCATTCCTAACATAGCTCTAATTAAACCCACATGTATATGATGAGGTTGATTCTCATGACCGTGTCCTTCTTCTCCAGCGATACATGTGTTTCGCCAACCCAACAGAAGTAAAGCCCCCAGAGGACCTTCAGGACCTGGGTGTTCGTTTTCTGCAGCCCTTCGTCAACCTGTTGTCCAAAGCCACCTACTGGTGGATGAACACCTTCATCACCTCCGCCCACAGACGGCCCATTGACCTCAAAGTCATTGGAAAGCTGCCCATTGCGATGAGGGCCCTCACCAACTACATGAAGCTCCGCAAGGCCTTTGAGGACCAGAAGGTCAGTGCAGTTTTGTCCTATTACACATTCAATAGAGAAAGGGAGAACATTTCTCCCAGCCATTGAGATTGTGAGGAATCAATCATCCTGTAAGCTCGTAGTCTGGATGGCTTAAAAATGAGACACTGTGATATTGTGAGAGTTCCCCTCGCTCCTGACTTAGACGTCTCATCCTCAACGGAGGATCCTTTAATTAGAGTAGTCGGGCGAGAGGTGCACACGCGGAGGAAACAAAGTGTGGTCTTGCACACCCGAGGTAACTAGTGTTTAAACATCAAGTATTATGTGGGTTACAACCTAACAAAGTATCGTAACCAATTGGGAGCTGTTACGCTGTGCATGTGTATGACCATGCTTCGCCAGGAAGAAGCAACGCTCCCCGTTTGGGAGCTTGCATTCGATTTTCCTTCTAACGCTTGGCGCTGTGAATGGCTTCCGGTCTCACTTTAAGAGCACGTGTCAAGCCTCATAGTCGGCAGGGTCAGAACTTTCCAGTGTTTGAAAGGTCACGCGCATTCGTCATGGCTGAATGTGCGTCCGGTGTGGACGCAATCCCGCTTCCTTCTGACCGTAGAAAAGAGAAAAGATAAAAGGATCCCGTCGAGGGGGGTGGCTTTGGGGGTGAATTGGGAGGGGTCAGGTCAGTGTGGAGGCGTCAGGTCATTCCCATTCTACTGTGAACAAGGCGACATGATGACCCTTGCAGGCGTGACCGTGCTGCATTTTATGGGAAGCTTGATCTATGTGTGCGTATGTGTGTGTGCGTGAGAATCAGCCATCCTTCCTTTCCTTCTAGTGACAAGGTGTGTGTGTGCGTGTGCGTGTGCGTGTGCATGTGCGTGTGTGAGAGAGAGAGTGTATTTGGGTTCAAATTGTGCTCAAAAAGAAAGACAGCGACACATAATAAGTCACATCTGCTCTCAGCGTTCTGATGAGATACAAACACACAGACATACACACACGCGCACACACACACTCATCACAGTGACGATCCAGATGTTTTCCTATGATGATTGCTGATGATTTCCTATGATGGTTGATATCGCCAACAGAAAACCTCCAACAAACCTCAAATATTCATTGAGCATGGTATTTGTTATACTGCATACGATACTGCATATTTTGGTATTGATGCGATACCAAATAAATCCAAGGCCAGTATTGCCGATACTGATACTGAGACCCATACTTTTTACTTGAACATTTTCAAGGTCAGTGAATGATTTTGTCTTTAATTTATTAATCTATGATTATAGCAGGGCTTCTCAAATAGTGGAGCGGGCCCCCCTTGGGCGTGAAATACTTTCAATGTTAGAGCAGGCCTGCCAACATGTACAAATTTATTGTACTCAACATGCAATTTGACTCTTGAATATGCGTGTATGCTTCACAGCTCTCCATGTTGTTGCATTTTCCTGGTTTCAGCTTTGAGTTCAGTCTGTACAGTACAGATAAATACATACAGTAGATATTATCAGTTTCTCAATAGCATTTCAAATATGGAGGGCGTGAAAACATTTTTGTCCCGTGGGGGGGGGGGCATGACAGAAAATAACCACAGAGACAGAGAACCACTTTATTATAGTCATAATAAAACACAGGGCAAATATTTTAGACAAACAAGAACAATATTTTAATCAACAAAGACGTATTTGTGAACAATATTTGATATAACAATATAAGATCAGTATCAACAGTATCAACAAAATAATCAAATTATTTGCATTTATTCTTAAATATTACAATAAAATAAAATAGTATTGAAAATACAATTAATAAAGACTTAATAATCATAATATAATAATAATAAAGTAATATAGTTGTTTGAGCAAAATAAAGTCAATTGTGCAAAATAAGTTAACTACTATTGGCTGTCATTCAAATCCTTTGCCTTTTTGCCCCCAAGTCCCTCCTAAGTAGAATAACTTATTCCCAGAGTTTGTAAACAATATAAAAAATACATAAATATAACAATGTCAACCATGTAGCATAACTAAAACGCACAGATTTTTGTTGAAAAAGCCTTAGAAGAAAACGGAAAAATATCAATTCATTCGGCTTGTATCAATCCGATATTGATACTAGCGGGTGATATCGATAATAGTGATATTTGGATCAATCCACCCATCGCTAGTATTTGTTTGTGCGTCTGTTCTTTTGTTGTCAGGCTACTTTCTGGTTCATGGAGGATGCAAATTGTATCAGCGAAACATGAACAAGATGCAGGAGTAATATATATTTTTTAATTTTTTTTCGTTGAGTGTAGTGTTGGGTTATCCTGCTAACAAACTAACTAACTAACCATCTCCCTAGTAGTGAGTGAGTAAACAAGCCTTCAACATGTTTTGTTGAAAGCAGAGGGAACATATTCCATTCCTAACATAGCTCTAATTAAACCCACATGTATATGATGAGGTTGATTCTCATGACCGTGTCCTTCCTCTCCAGCGATACATGTGATTAAATAGGGTATGTCATCCCTTAATTATGCTCCTGCACTGCGTGGTCGTGGTTTGTCTCCTTCAATGTTGATCATCTGACGGTGTGTCAAGCTTCCCTGCTACACCATTAACCTCAGTATCCCACGATGCAGCAGCAGCAGTAGGAAGCATAGAAACCCTGACTATGACCTTGTTTTACAGCTCTCGGTTGAATTGGCTGACTGCTTTTTGCAACGATTCAGCGTTTATATTCAAGCTCTGCTTGCTGTGCTGGCAGGAATTGTTTTTGTTTTTTTTTGTCCAAGCTAGTTTGTGATCTGTTTCGCTTTCATGTCCCCAGTAATGACATAACCATTCATACAATTCTCCAACAAGAACACTGCTAGCAGGGCCACTTTGTTACATTTTGTACATTGAAGATGCTCAAACCAAGCCAATGTAAGTCAATACAGTGTATAAGCAAAGCTAGCTGAACAAAAACATCAGCGTCTTAGCTTTATGTTATGTACGTAATAATATATCTCATTAGTAATGAATTACTTTCATTTTCAGATTTAAAAAAGGCTGCACTTTGGACACCCCTGCTTTACATCTTTCTTTTCTGCTCGCCTTCTCCATCAGAGACCTCAGGGCACGCTGCCACAGGGCCCCAAGTGGATCTGGCAAGCCTTGAGGGTAGCGTTCGGCAGGCCTCTCATTCTCAGCATTACATTCCGCTTCCTGGCCGACCTGCTGGGTTTCGTCGGCCCGCTCTGCATCTCTGGCATCGTACACCACATCAGCAAGGACAACAGAACCATCCAGCAACCGGTGAGCGCATCAGCGTCAACCTTCATAAAAACCTGATAGGAACGTTGGTTGATTGTTTCTGTTACATGGCAAGCACATTGCAGTGAACAAAACTCATGTGTTTTTAAGCAACAGTCATCTAAAAACATAGAAACGGTAATCTTAACAAAGTTTATCTTGGCATTGTTACATAAAGACTATTTATAATGCACACTATTATCAACATACTTTAATCATACCCGGCCAACATTCTTTATTTTAAAGATAATTAACAGTTTTATAGATTTATCAACTTGTTTATTTACTTTGTTGATTTATCGACTACTATGTGGCACCCCCATTTCTCTTCAGTTGCCATTGTTCAACCACAACACAATCAAATCGATGAACAGATGGAATCTGAGTCATGGTGTTTTGACCAGAAATCCACAAATTTGCGAGGCTGTGTTTGCTAAATCTCAAGTATGCGAAGATCCACTGTGCAACTCTTAAAATATTTCAGTATAAAGTATACAGTCGTGGCCAAAAGTTTTGAGGATGAAGTGTTGGTGTGCACAAAGTTTGCTACTTCAGTGTTTTTAGATTGTTTTGTCAGATGTTACTATGTCACTAAGTTGTTCCTCAAGCCACTTCATTAATACGTTTGCATTTGGAAAAGGCATTCTTCAGCACTAAACTGATCTTGGATGTTGGGAGAAGTTCCTTTCGGAGGTTGTTTTGGTACCGTTCTTTATTCATGGCTGTGTTCTTAGGCAAAACTGTGAGCAACCCCACACATTAACCTCGCATTAATGTTGGTATGACACAGGACTAATCGTACTGATCACCTTTTTTTTCTTTGGACAAGCTTTTTTCTGGATGCACCAAACAATCACAAAGTGGATTCATCAGAGAAAATGGTTTTACCCCAGTCCTCAGCAGTCCAATACCTGTATCTTTTGCAGAATACCAGTCTGTCACTGATTTTTCCTGGAGAGAAGTGGCTTCTTTGCCCCCTTCTTGACACAAGGTCATCTTCCAAAGTCTACACCTCACTGTGCGTGCAGATGCACTCACACCTGCCTGCTACTATTCTTGAGCAAGCGCTGCACTTGTGGTACCCCAATCCCCCAACTAAATCAACTTCCGGAGACAGTCCAGGTGCTTGCTGGACTGCGTCCTGAAGCCTTCTTCACAACAATTGAGCCTCTCTTCCTGAAGTTTGTAATGATCTGATACATGGTTGGTTTAGATAACAAGATCCCACTAGCAGCAATATCCTTGCCCTTTTTGTGCTAAGCTATGATGACTGCACATGTTTCCTTGCAGTTAACCACAGTTAACACAGGAAAAACAAAGATGTCAAGCACTATCCTCCAAGCTTCCAGTCTGTTATTCTCACTTGATCAGGATGACAGAGTCGTCTCCAGGGTTTGTCCTTGTCAACACTCTCACCTCTGTTAACCAGAGAATCACTAACATGATGTCAGCTGGTCCTATTGTGGCAGGGCTGAAGTGCAGTGGAAATGTTTTTTTGGAATTAAGTTCATTTTCATGACAAAGAAGGACCTTGCAATTTATTGCCCTTCATCTTGTCACTCTTCATAACATTCTGCAGTATATTCAAATTGCCATCATAAACACTGAGGCAGTAGACTTTGTGAAAATTAATATTTGTGGGAGTACTAATGTTTTGGGCCATGGCTGTACAACAATCTAGATGAAGTAGATATCATCTTTGCCTACCTAAACTAAAAGCATAGCAGGATTTTGTCATAAAAAAATAGATATTAATACAAAAAATCGTAGCGGAGTGCATCCCATTGTACAGTTATTGTCTTTGAAAGGGCTTCATGTGTGTGGTTGGAAGTGCTGCTCGTCCCTACCTGTACAGCATTTGTTCAATAATGAAATGTTGGCATTGTCGGTCGATGGGATTCGTCTTTGAACAATTCGAATGTAGGTCACGTATGTTAGCAGTAAAGATGCAGAAACTGCTTCCTGCCAAAGGTCACAGTCGCAGTCATTTGAGATGCCATTTCTCTCACCTGCTTGGATGGCGTACTAATTTAAGACTTGTCAAATATTTATGAAACCTATTGCTGCAGGAGCCGTCTCAATTTCCTAGATTTTACACAAGGCAGCCCTCCACATCAGAGTCCCTCTGGCATCCATCAGTGAGAATATCTCTTCAGTTATGAAGTCTGAAAGTCTCTCTCCACTGCAGTGGAAGATCACAAGTTCATATGAAAACGGTTTAGACATCAGTGGAAAAAAATGTTTTTGACTGTGTCGCTTTGAGGACCGAAAATAGATTATTTGTGCAATTGGTTAACTTCGGTATGTGCTCTATTATTTGTATGATTTCAGTGATATTGGTGGTGTTTCAACTCAATGCGCTCTTTTTGCTCTGCGGTTGACTGATGTAGTCTGCAGTCTTTCTCCCTATGTCAGCTGGAATGGACTCCAGCCCCTGCAGGAAAATTCAAAGATTAATGGTTGGTATGATGCTGACGCAACAAATCGGTGATGATTGAAATCCATTCAAAGACAATGAATCCTTCTGGAAAATACATCAAATATCCATTCACTGAGCTTACTTCCTTTCAGCAAGTTGTGATGGATATGCTGAGAGCTAATCAATAATCTGACTTTTATACGCAAAACTGTGTGCTGTAGATAGTATCTTTCCTTTTCCCTTTTGATTATTAATTAAAACTCAGCACGACTGACAGCAAATGAGTTCATACTTCCTCCACACTGTCCTTCCAGATGCGGTTGTTGGGGATCTATTTCATTTCCTCCAAGGAGTTTCTGGAGAATGCATATGTGCTGGCCGTGTTGCTCTTCTTTGCACTGCTCCTGCAGAGAACGTTCCTCCAGGCCTCCTATTATGTGGCTATTGAGACTGGTATCAAGCTACGTGGGGCCATACAGGCACGTATCCTCGGACATTCACCATCAAAATGGAATAAACACATCCGTCCATATGGTCCTGTTTTCTCCCCAGACCAAAATCTACAACAAGATCATGCGTTTGTGCACGTCCAACATGTCCATGGGCGAGCTTACTGTGGCTCAGATTTGCAACCTGGTAGCCATAGATACCAACCAGCTCATGTGGTTCTTCTTCCTCTGTCCGAACTTGTGGGCTATGCCAGTACAGGTAAGAAACATGAAGATCTACAGTATGTGAAGTACTGCTGCTGGGTTGGGATTCACTTCTACCATTTCTTGCTCTTTTTTCATGCTTTGTTGGTATACTACATTCCTTGCACCTGTTGTTTTGACAAATGAGAATTTAGATAGTTAGCATGGAGGCTTGACTTAGGACAACAGTTGCCATCTGTCCTTTGCTAAAAGCAAATCTTATATAAGTTACCACAAGTGAATGCAAATACTGTATATTAAAGAGCAAATGTATAAATGTAGTAAAATATAACAGTTATTTTAGCAGAAATGCTGAAGAAGACTATTGGCAGCAGCAACATTGGAGGGACAATTCAATTGAAGTATATTCATTATGTTTCCTTTTCTATGCCGAACGCATAGGCTGATGTATTAAAGTAGGTTTTGGTGAACTTTAGGTCCTTATGGTCCTTATGACATACACAGTATGTCATAAAACACAAAAAACAGCATCACATCACCCACTAGTAATTTAGATCTGCTGTGATTGAAATTACAACTGAAAAAGCATTTGGTGTCATGCGGTGGGTTATTTTATTACCAAGCATCCGCATGTCTGCAGGAAAGCTGCTGTGTGTTTCTAATGAGCCACATAAGAGAAGAAATCACATCCTACTGTTCTCTCAACTGCCTTCTCACCACTGCGACACATTTTCCTGAGAGGGAGAAGGTGTGAATGTGACATGTCACACCCATGTCCATCTGGATCTGTGTGTGTCCTGTAGATGTCAGAAATGATGCAGACAACAACATTTCTCATTCTCATGTTCTCATTATATTCATCCTCCACGCACAGATTATAGTGGGAGTGATCCTGCTCTATTACCTCCTGGGAATCAGTGCCTTGATTGGAGCGACTGTCATTGCTGTGTTAGCGCCTGTCCAGTATTTTGTAGCCACAAAGTTGTCACAGACACAGAAGAGCACTCTGGTGAGTATTGATTGGAAGTCATCCTCTCTATTATTAGCCATCGGGACATTCATGTCAGAGGGTCATTTGGTCTGTTAATCACATTAAGTGTTTTTAAAACTTTTAGACTGTTTTTTGTTGAAACAATTTTTAAAAACTGAGCTGTTTTCTTCATTGTAGCCAAGCTGGAACCATCAAATGTCCACATCCACTCTTCCAGTTCATTACATCTACTAAGATGTGTTGTTTTTCACTCAGTAAATGAGCTGTCAGACTGACTGAACCTGACAAATAGTGTCGGTCAATATTGGTTTGCTCACTTCCTTCCAAGTAGCAAAGTGACATCTTAGCAGGTAATGAGGTGGCTGGAATCATGACACATGCACTTTACAATCTTGGATAAACAGAGACATTTATCTGCTTGTTATGTCACACGCACGCACACGCACACCCACACACACATAATGTACGTACAAGGTTTTATCATGGTTAGCACGTTGGCCAACACAGTAAGAACTTGGAGATCGGGAAGACTTGGGTTCGATTCTCCCCTGGGCATTTCTGTGTGGAGTTTGCATGTTCTCCCCGTGTGCGCGTGGGTTTTCTCCAGCTTCCTCCCACATTCCAAAAACATGCAGGTGAGGTTAATTGGCGACTCTAAATTGCCCATAGGTATGAATGTGAGTGTGAATGGTTGTTTGTCTATATGTGCCCTGCCATTGGCTGGCGACCAGTCCAGGGTGTACCCCGCCTGTCGCCCGAAGTCAGCTGGGATAGGCTCCAGCATGCCCCCGCGACCCTAATGAGGAAGAAGCGGTATAGAAAATGGATGGATGGATGGGAGGTTTTATCATTATTATTATTATCATTAGTCCATATTGATATTGCATATATATTTGATATTTATTTATTCAGCCATCCATTTCCTATACCTCACTAGTGTGGCGGGTTACTTATTCATATCAGTTATATCATTAGGTATATTATTTATATGAGGTGTAAGTGTTTCTGTAAAAGATGCTTATGATGTTTTGATCTACAGTATGTAACTATGGCTATCCATCCATCCATATACAGTATCTGTCTGTCTGTCTGTCTGTCTATCCATCCATCCTCCATCCATCCATCCATCCATCCATCCGTCATCTCTCCATAAATCTATCCCGCCATCTATTCCACATATTGATCTAGCTTTCATCGATCCATATATCATTCCATCTGTCTGTCCATCCTGTCATCCCGCCATCATTCATGAATCCGTCTGTTCATTCACCCATCTCTCTTTTCAGCCATCCAGCCTTCCAACTATCCATCTATCTAGCCATACATCCATCTGTCTGTCCACATGTTGGTTAATCTGTCCATCCATACGTCCATCCATATATCCATTCATCTATCCATACAGCCATTCCTTTATCCATCCACACATCCATCCACACTGCACATCGAGTCACACGTACATCTGTTCATCTCATTTCTTTAGATGGATGTTGCATCACTGGCACAACAAGCATGGATCAGAAATCTCACCACATCAGTTAAATTCATGAAGCATTTTGGAGCAAAGTTCTCTCCTCCCCATCATCCAAACACAAATACAGAAGACAGTCCTCTAGAATCGTTCTCTAACGTGCTGTATCTTGTTCTAATGGTTCGTTGTAGCTCAACACAATTAAAATCCTGCCCATTTCCCCTCAGGAATACTCCAGCGAGCGCCTCAAAAAGACCAATGAACTGCTACGAGGCATCAAACTGCTGAAATTGTACGCATGGGAACGCATTTTCTGTGACAGTGTGGAGGAGACCAGGGGCAAGGAGCTAACCAGCTTGCAAGCATTTGCTCTTTACACATCCATATCCAGTAAGAAAACTCCTTTGGTTTGTTCTGTTTCATATGGTCCCAAAAGTCAAACAAATTAGCTCTGAATTATCTGCTGTCAATGTTTGAACTGAACGAGACAAGTGATCAGTCAATATTACATTTCACTACATTTCCAAATAGGAAGGCATGTCCATTGTTGGTTTTGCTCCTTATCTTCTGAAACAACATTGGTTACAGCTGTAGTCCTGCGATGGACACGATGAATAATGACAGTTTGACGCCAGTCATGAAACAGTAAATATCACGGGAGTGATAGAAACTGAGAGTATCATAGCAAAAATGAACTTTGCTTCGAAACTCAGATGATGTGATCGGGGGTTCATGCACCAGTTCCCCACAATGACACCAAGCAGAATATTGGAGTGAGAAGAATAACCTGCACTATATATTAGTATATACTGCCTGAAACACTGTACTGTACCTCAGAATTATTAGACTCCAAAGTAAGTTGTAGTAGTTTGTATTTCAGAGTATAAATATAAGCTACAAATCTTGCACCAAAAATTCTCTTAATGACCAAGTCTTTATTTCTGTATTGATTTTCAGTCTTCATGAATGCAGCTATTCCCATTGCAGCTGTGTTGACGGTGAGTGTGAAACTGTGGAGAATGCTTCTTATTGTTGGTATAAGCATCGATTTCAGCGCTCGGGAAAGAGTGCGCTGACATTTGATATGCCTGGTGCTAAGAATGCTAAACACGGAACCCTATATTAATAGAAGACCTTCATAGCTGTAGAGTAGACTGGTAGAGAGGCCAGACAGATAGTAAATGGTGGGGACAACAGCAGAGAAATGATTAAACTGTGAGGTGATATTCATATCACCTCCATTTTCATTTTGTAAAAGTAGCTCTCACAAGATAAATGTTGGTGACCCATGATAGAGCCAATAGTACATTTAGAAATGTACATGTGATCTGTTTCAGTATGATCGGTATCCGCAGCATCAAACCCTGATCGGAGCATCCCTAGTTAAAACTAAAGTTTGCCAGAGCAAAGATTGCTGTTTGCGCTTATGAGCAAAGCTACTGCAAGGAAAATGATGGAGTTCATGGATTGGGCGACCAGCCACTTTCGGTCGCTGTGCACAGCAATTGTCTTAATCTTTCATTTCTATTTGAGAGAACTACCCCATGTGCAGTTAAAGCAACAAGTTTGCATTGTTTCACTGGTATTGTTCAATGTTTTTCAACAAAATAAGATTGGAACATTGATGGTGTGTGCTGTCAGTTATTAAAAACAATCGGTATCGGACAAACTAGGAATTAGGTCAAGCTTTTTATCATCAAGTATTTAGAAAAACAGCTATGTTAAATATCTACACGGTAGAAAGATCATTCTCTGCACCCTAACATCCTGCAGACGTTTGTTGTTCATGTGCACATCTCCGAGGACGCTGACCTGTCTCCAGCTGTGGCCTTTGCCTCCCTCTCCCTCTTCCACATCCTGGTCACGCCTCTCTTCCTACTCTCCAGCGTGGTGCGCTCCACTGTCAAAGCTCTTGTCAGGTAAGGAAGCAAAGAAATACAGTCCAGATGGGATGTACTTTATTTTTAGAGGAACATAGACTCATTGACAGGAATGGAAAGACCCTGCTCTGTCAGGGTGGTCGTACTGAACGAGAGCATTCATATGCAGCATAGCTAAAGCCCAGCTCACAACTGGATGTACACATTTTTGGCGTTACCCAAATTACTGCGGTTTTTTTTGGGTGGTGGAGAACGTAGTTGTGCTGGCTATGAGAGAGTAAGACCTCGACACGCATGGAGGACGTACGAAATATCTGAACATGCGTTGGCCGCACTAATTACGTATATGGGGAGCACGCGTGGCGCACGACACACATGGCAGTCCGCAAGTGCGACGCATGAAAAAATGGACATTTTGCCCAAACCTGACACCAGCAAAACATACGAAAGACACAATCCACAATCCACAATCCACCCTTTTCTGACTGAAAACCATGTCCCCAGATTTGGAAAGCTAAAGGAAGCTAACAAGCGAAATAGTTGACCAGCATTATGGTTTCTCACCGAATTGACTAAAGAAAGAAAACAGAAAACACTGCCCCTAGAACTCTGAAAGGGTCATGACAGAGTCAGATGGGATGGCGTAGTGACTACACAGAAGCATAAACCAGCTGGAGCCATAGCCGAAGGATAAAAGAGCTGCGGGTTGCCGACCCCTGGCCTATACTTTTTAGGAGCATGGGCAGGCTGGAGCCCATCCCAGCTGACTGGACTGGTCACCAGTCAATCACAGGACACATACAGTATAGACAACACACCT